>NW_009634861.1:0-55549 GCF_000690535.1 Cariama cristata | reverse complement strand
GCAGGAATGAACAATGTTTCCCTTTTCCCCAAATGGGGAATTCATGTAAAAGAAAACCTGAAATAGGCAGCAGAAGTAAAGGAAAATTTCTCAGGTCAAATTAGTAAATTATAGTTCTTAAATAAAGAATTGGGAAAATGAAAGCTTTCCCTTTAATTTTGCTTATATGACTGCATTTAAAAATTGAAAAAACGTGGTCTGACCCTACACAATACCAATTCCCCCTCATGTCAAGAGAAAAATGTCACAGGGTTCAGCTGCCTCTGTCACAGGATAGCCCATATCTCAGAGAAAGCAAGTCGTTCAGTAATAGCACCATGAACTACTTCAGGTTTTCCTTTTAAAGATAATGAGTAAAATTTACCAGGCACTTTCCAAACAAAGACACATAAAAAATTACTTCCAAAAGCTTTCTGGCATACACTCTTCTTATTAAGCAGGGGAAGAAGTTTTGTGCAGCATCCATAAAGAGTTTCTTGTCAGACCACAGTAATAGGCACAATAACTTTTGCAGCTGCTGTGTTCTGAGCGGTGCCCTTTAGCGCATCCCCGCTGCCCTCCTGCTCCCGAAGGATTAACAGAACGGCTTCTGCAGAGCGTTTCAGGTGTGCAGCTGGCATTAGCCTTTCCACAGCTTGGTTTTCGTGCAGGTGCTCATGAGCACAGCCGATCTGAGTCCAGCATCTTCAGTAACAGCCGCTACTGTCAGTAACTCTGCGAATGAAAGCTGTGCTTGCTGTTTTCTGGAACCGCCGAGTGAACGTATCGGCGTGAATGATACCTCCCCAAGTGGTCCATGAAATTTTGCCAAATTGTGGGTAGGGTTAATGCAGTAGATAGAGGGAAAAATCATGGTATAAGATTTAAAATTTTCCATGCTTCCACATGAAAACAGCAGATGGCAGCAAGAGAGACAGTGTGCATCCAAATCTGGGGTTTGCCTTCCTCGCTTCGGTGGGTAGGCTTTGAATCATTTCTTGGGTAACATCTCTTCTAGTTGGTCATGAAAATATAAGAAAGTTGAAAATTCCCTTTTCTTTTAAGCATGTGATCTCAATATCTGTGATCTTCATCCTGGAAAGGTATTTCTTGGCTCAAGTCTCTCTGCCCTGGCACTGAAGTATCCTTTGTCCTTTTATGTGATTTATAATGCTTGAGAAATCGTGCTGAAGGCAAATGTGAGTGCCCAGAGCAACTCGATCTTTTTATTTTGTTTTAAATATAATATTGGTGAATAGGAACATTTCTCCTTCTAAAACATGCTTCCCGGACAAAATCCTTCATGTGTCAGGGCTGCAACTGCCAGGGTTTACTGCTGGACGCAGAGAATGTATTAGACCGGAGACAAGATATGAGAAAATTGCTGCTTGAGCATCATGTGATAAATAAATGGAGTTACAGGCAAAAGCAATGCTTTTCAAATGCGAAAGATTCTTTTACCACATTTCAGAACAGGCAACCCAGTCCTCTTCAGAGCCATGTATTTCTAAATGTTTTTTTCTCTTTTCTCTGCTAATTCTTTCACCATGTTCTTTTCTACTGTGGGATATAAGAGTTTTTTTGGCTCAGGCAGCCCTGCCCGGTTGACTGCCTGTTCCAGTCCCACTTCACAACTGATAGTGATTTCTGAAGGTTCTTTGTTTGAGATTTAAACAAGAAAATTTCTTATGGTCTCCTAGTGACTTCAACGTTACAGTGCTCTTCCTGTTCCTATGTAAGCCTTTTAAAGGTTTCCTCTTTCTTTCTGTATCTCTGCATGCTTTGGTTGAAGTATGCATGATAACAAATGACATTTTCTTTCTGAATAAAAGATGCACCAGACAGACTATATTGGCTATACATACTATTTTTCTCTGCCAAATCAAAGGATTTAGAGATGTCTCCATCATTTCTTCACATGGAAAACCATTGTGAGCCATTTTATAACTTGCTGTTCCAGCTGTTACAATTTATGGAGATCAAAATCTGATTTAAATGTTCTTTCTAGAAAAACTATCAAACCAGAATCTTGCTGGGAGAGGACAGGTGGCAGCATAGGAAAGGGGGAATTGACCTATTTCTCTTATTTTTCTTACTTCAATATGATTGCTATTATATTTTGTGCTTCAGGTAATGATCTGAAGCCCAGGAGATCTGCACTGAATGTTTTTTTTCTCATGTCCCTCCCTACCTATGTCATCCTTCCAGCATCCTTCAGAGCTGGGAGTACCAGAGGGGTTACCTGTACTGACCAGATACCTGGATAAGACCATTTCCACCCATTCTGCAGCAGCACACTACACCAGTAGAGCGGATGAAATGATGGAGTCTGCCCAAATCTTTTACCAACATGGAAGGAAGGGATAAGCAACCAGTCCTCTGGGTTATGAGGAGACACAGCTAAGTGGAAAAGGCAAAATCACCATCAGGCGCTAGTAGACCTTAGTAGTCCAAGTGAAAATACCACTACTCTAGACTATAAGGGTTTCAGGTAAATGAAACAATAAAAGTTTGGTTGTGATGACAGGTGTTTGGAAAGGCTTTTAAATTATTCTAGCTGGTTCCACATCAGTAGAAAAGAGTGACTGATCTTGAGGACTGCAAAAAATGTAGATTAAAGCTAATGAACATGAATAAAATGGCAAGAAAAACACAAGACTGCAGCAACTGGGGGAAAAAAAAAAAAAAAAAAAAAAAAAAAAAAACAAAACACGTGGAGGAGAACTTATTAATTATGCCTGATAATGAGAGGAATGGAGCAGCCTTTCTTTAATGGACCTGGAGTCAAATTAGTAATCTTTTTCTTGTTTTCTATGCCTTATGGGTTTAGGTTCGTAGGAGGAATACTGCTGAAAACATGCTGTGTAATTCAGGCAGCAAGTGAAGAACTGCCTTTGAATCATCTTTGTATGATGTGGCCAAAAAAATGACTCAAGAGCATTTTGAATGCTACTGTCTTTCCCCAAGGTCCGGAGGGGAGTTGGTGGGCAGGTAGCAGTTTCTCACTCTGCTCATCTGTCCACTGCATGGACAATTGCACCCAGCAAAATCAAAACACTGCCCTACTCCGGCAGCAGTGCTTTGTGCCCATTCCTATTCAGCTAGCTTTCACTTAAACAAATGTAGGAAAGTGAAAATCCTGACTCAAGGATAGGCATCTCACAGATGGAGGAAAACTGCATGATGCACAAAGGGACTTTCACAAAAAAATGGCATTCATCATGCGAACTCATTTCCTTTCAATAAAGTCAACCTTTTTTTTTTTTTTAAATATAAACTGTTATCTGTAAATGTTACTGAAACTCCATTATAGCTGGAATGTGAGAGTATGGAATAAACACAGTTTAAATGTAATGTGAACATACAGTATGAATAAAATGCTTTCAGTGTACTTGGCTGCATTTTATTTTTTCTCCGCATTCTTCCTGTATTCAGTTCCTATATTGTCTATACTCGTTATTGAAACAAATTTTGTCTGGACTTCATCTGAAAAAAGCAAGTAGAGCCATATATGCCTTTTAAGATAAAATGTATGTTTCCATTTTAGTATTCCTACTGCTTGCTATGTGATTGCAAGTACAGTTTATCCTCCAAGTTCATTTCGGCAGAAGAATTTGAATCACCACTGGAATGCATGTGGCGAGCAGAGAAACTACCAGCAACGAAGCCCCTCATCAAACAGAGTACCTAGTAGTTTTAAGACTGTGTTATGACTTGGATTGATTTTGTGGTGACTTTTGTTTGGTTTCTTGCCGTTATTCCAGAAAACACAAAGATCAAAGAAAGTAAGTCGTATTGATTGGCTTGGGTCTGGTCAAAAACTAGATTTGTGTCTTCTAATGTAACTAACATTTTACAGATGGCTTCGTTCATGTTAAAGCTAGGGATGCATGTAGATTGAATTATCAGAGGATTAGAACCAGCTGCATTTAGTTTGAAAATATTTTTCTGCATATTCTGTCCAGCAAAACGCAAAGACTCTTGCTGTATAAATTCTAGCAAATCCCTAAAAAAAAACCCACGGAGACTAATTGAGGGTCTGCCCCTGTTTACTGCTGGCTACCTTTTCTTCAAAGAAACCATGTTTTACATGGTTGAACTCATGAGTTCAGGTTCATAAATCTCATCTTAACTGTGAATTAATGGTTAAAAGGATCAGATATGAAGAATTTACTTCAATAAAACTAGAATCCAGCCCAGTATCAGTAGGAGATCCACAAGACACTGGGAGTGACTTTCCAGTTTCCTGCCTTTAGTCATTTTGTGCACCTTCATAAAGGGATTTGGAACAATCTGCTTCTAATTTTGTAATGTTTTGCACTGACTGCACGTCTCTAAATGACTACACCAGATGCAAACTGATGAAGAATCAGCACCAGTGAATAGTGGATTCATCTGCTAGCAGAATTATACTTAATTATTTACTTCTTCAGATTCTGAATATCAAAATCTTTTCATAATGTCTCAGGACAGACAGAAATATCAAACATGGTATTAAAACAGACTATCAAGATTTTCACTGTTAAACTAGATTTACCCCCATTTATTAAATTTATTTAAAGCTCTTTGAAGACACTAATAAAAGAAAAATTATAAAAGTATTCCAAAGATACTTTTTCTTGTCATTAAAATACCAGCATCCACACTTGCAGCAATGTTACTACCATTAACTAGATAAAACAGAACTAGTCTTCCTAGCATTAGTACTATTTCATTTATTCTATTCCAGGTTCTTAGGTTCATTACCTATGAAGTATTACAAAAAATAATGGTAAATTATTGCTTAGTGCCCATGAAATCTTCTGTTATTGATCTCCACTTACACTGAAATTATTCTGGATACTCATCTGCAAGGAAAATCATTTGCTGCAAAATTCAGAACTCTTTTGCTAAGTTAATCTGTCTTTGCATATATGTCTTAGATTTAGAATATATTATTAGTTATGCTTAGTAAGACCAGTTAATTTTTTAAGGAGTGGTTCTTGCCAAATTTATTGCATGGGGTAATCTCACCAGAAAAAGTTCAGGCTTACTAGGAATAAGCACTTCATATTTTTATTAAGTTCTTTGCAGAACTTTTTCCTGAGGCAGATCACTTATGGTAAAATCAGCATGCTTCTGTGATGCATGTTTTTCCCATAAACTTCAAGTCCCTTTATAGCATACACTGATGCTTCTGAGAAATAAGGCTTTGTCTTGAATACAGAGCCAAATCAATTATTAACTTCTCATGCATAAGGTTTATGATGCGGATCAGGCCTCTAAAGTCAAGTGCAATTTTGCATCAGGTGTTATAGCTATATGATTTGACTAAAAATGTAGCTTTAATGTTGTGTGCATGTATTTGTATATCAAAGGAAAATACAAAGCAAAGTCTTCACTCTATCTTCATCTTCTCTTGGCAGTCTTTGTAGCTTGCATCAGAGCTGTACAGGTTCACCCAGTTAGACATCTCTCACTGGTTTTTTGCTAATTACCTCTTTAATTCTCAACAGTAGTCAGTACAGTCTGACTTGCTGCAGCAAACTCCAGTGAAAAACATTATTAAGCTCCCAGAAGAATCTTTTCTGGAAGTCCTATTTTATTTTTTCTTTTGAATATTAGTTTAAAAGGAAAATGTGGCTCTTAAAATTTCTCGGCCATACCAGAGAAGGCTGGAAGACATTCAGGCCCAGAGTTCAGTAACAGCCTCCATACTTGTGCAAATAATTATTTCAGTTTTTGCTTGCTAGCAATTTTTACTGTTTTTAATCAGGTGTCTAATCAGCTGTTACTAGGCTTCTACTCGCAGAATGAAGTCAGCTTATAGAAGGCTTTAACAAATATGTGTGTTTTTCTTCTCTTTTGGTCTATTTGGTTTGCATTCAGCTTAGGTTTTTGAGCTTTCTTCACACCAGGGAATATGGAAATTGCTTTTAACTGATTCCTGAAATTCTCTTGTAATCAGATTTCATCTTTTCAGGACTTTAGAAAAGACTTCTAATTTCATCATCAATTTTACAATATTAATAGTTTATGACAAGAATAATGATATGATAGATGTATAATAATGTATTGACTATTGTATTTTAATGCAATGTATATTCTATGATATACATTGTATTTTAATACAATATATTGCAATAAAAATCTATGATTAGGTTTTATAGTCTTTTCTGAAATGTCGATCTCTGTCAAAAAAAGGGTGAGTAAATCATTAGACATCCACAGAGCTGCAGCAATTTTCAGAAGCAGAAAATGCCACACAGTGTTTCTATGCTGAAATAATCCTAGCAATTTCTATTTTTGAAAAAAATGTCTCTCAGGGGAATAGATCTGAGCTTAGATTTGATTGCACAGCACTTAGCAAGAGAGGGCGTGGATCAGTTGTGTAGGCACTAACCTGGACTGCAAAGAGCTAAGCTCTCCTCAGCCTCTCCTGGGGCACCCTGAGCAAGCAGCTCTGCTTCTCCACGTCCAGATCCAATGGAGGGATTCCTGTCCCACGTGGGATCAGAGAGACCCTGTTGCTCTTCCTACTCAAATAGTCACGACAGTGCCGCAGGAAAAGTGGTCGGCAGCAAGCAAACACATCTTGACTCACCAATGTGGTATTAAGAGTAGCTATTTCAAACTTCTGTTCAAGCCTTTAAAAAGCAAACTGATTTGGGGAGATAATCTTCCTGATTATTTTTTTTTCTAGCTCCAAACCACTGACTGCTACTGATGGGTCACATAAGCAGGTCTACGCTAACAGCTAAGGCAAATTACAATATTGCAGAGAGGAAAACTACCTGTAAAATTTTAGCTTAGTCTGCTAATATTAAGTATAAAGTAGGAATGAAGAAATTTAAATAACAACTGAAGGCATATTAGAGAAAAAAGTCTAGGCCAGCTCTTCTTCCATTTACTTGCCAAGACTGGAAGACTGATTTCATACTGTTTTGTGTGTACTAGCCACTTGGGACACAGCCACCTATTCATATCCATGAACCTCCCGAAATCTGACTGACAAGGATCTCCATCCCAAGGGACTCACACCAGAAAATAATTGTGCAGAGAGGTGTCAGTGAACATGAGTTCATTTTTAAAATGCAAATCATATTTCTACCACCTCAGTTGCAAGACTAGCCAACATCTTCACTGTAAAAAAAGAGATAAGTCTCATGTTGATTAACTAGAGGTTTTGTTATAAAATAAGACATGAGATTTAATGATTCTGAGTAGCTGCACAGTGTCGAGTTCAAGAAATTGCATCGCTGATTTCTTCATTAAGAGCAAAAATGGAGTATAAAGAAGGTCAGGTTGCATGATACGATGGTTCACATCATTAAATGTATTATTAAATGATATATAGTATATTATGTGATGCAGTTCCATATTTATAAAACGGATGCTGAAACTCACTGCAAACTGGTAACGCTCGATACTTTGTACATCCAGTTATCTACAGTTCTTGAATTGTGCCCATGGGAACTTACCTCTAGGTATTCATTTTTGTTGTTGTTTTTTGGTTTGGTTTTTTTGTTTTGGTAAATCTTGACCCCTGTATGTGAAGTTTTCTGGAGCATTCACAGATTATAGATATTTTCCTGATAAGTTTATATTTTGGAGGGATGTTTTTCTGTCTGTGGATTCACTGATTAACTGTGCCTGTAGGATACCCTATGGCCTTACTTGGGTACAAAGGCATTAGAGATAAAATCATCAGACATAAACTGTTAAGATAACAGTCAAAGAGAACAGGTAGAAAGCAACAAGCATCAGAAGTGTCAATGGGGAGCAAAGTGGTGATCTGAAGGAGGAAATGTGCTCGTTTCTGTGGCAGCAACGCTTCATCTGCTTTACGGTTAATGTTGTGCCGCAGACGAAGCAGCTCTGGAGAGAGTGCGAGAGCTGACCTGGGAAGGTCTGAAGTCTGAATTGAGGTGGGAACCATCATCAGAGCAACATCAATCTCTGCTGACTGGGCCTGCAGCTCTGAGCCCTCCATTGACTTTGTGGTTCTGCAAAAGTATCTATTGGAATAATTTAATGGGAGCACAGGTTTATTTTTTAAAACCACTTGGAAATGAGAACAGCACAGAATCTGTAAGTCCCTTGCACAAAGAACGAACGTTTTTTTCTCTAGGCCTTGCTCTTGCAAGGTCAAAACCGTGAACCTGTAATATAAATATGCTAGTGAAACTGCTCCGTATGGCTTGATCCCAGTTCCCTGGGATCACTGACAACTTCTTTTGTGTTAACTTAAATGGACTTTGGATAGGACTTGGTAATAATTAGAGTACAAAATGTCTGGCACTCTCAGGAAAACAGGTGGATGAATCCATAACTAAGCAAAACATGAACTTATGCATATTTATTGTGGACAGCTGCAGGCAAAATCCCAATGTTTTAACCCTATACGGCCTTTGTTATGTGCCTGCGTTCCTTTGCACTAACCACCTGTATTTATCAGCTGCACCACACCAGCGTTGCCTTATGAGGAAGAACTGGCCGTGATTGATAGGGACACCATCCCCGGCACAGGGCCTTGCCCGAGGGACTCCCGGGGAAGTCAGGGACAGCCGGTGTGAGAAAGGGCTACAGGCTGGCTGCGGAGTGTAGCCCTTGAGTTTGGATCTTATTTGGAATAAATACATGTGCTTCTTCATCACCTTTTTGAAAAGGACAGATTTGCACAGTAAGAGCAGAAAAAGCAAAGATACCAAATCTGGTACCACACCCTCCACCCGTCAATGTACTTTTCCAACCTTTCTTGAACCAATGAAAACTATCAGTTGAGTGTTTAATGAAATGTGGCTTAATATTATTTCTCAATAGTTATTTCAGAGATAAGGAGATTCTGTGACAAACTACATAAAAAAGAAGCAAAGGCTGTGTCTAGCAGACACTAGGCACACAAGAATAATTTTCATGAAAAAACCCCTCCCTTAGCAATACTGTGTCGCTGATTGACTTCATGACCTGTTCTGCTTTGCTGCTCTGGAAAGGACTAGAACTGCTTCCAATAAAAATGAGAGACAAACCTTCACTTACTCCAAAAGCAGTAGGCTCAAACTTTAAAACACTCCTTTTGTTTCACCCACAGTTATTGACATATGTCTGAATTACCAATATAGGGTACAGAATTTGAAACAGGCATTCTGGAAGATTGGGGAAATATTCTTGCAAATTTTCCGCGGCTCCTTTATACATTGTTAATCTACCACCTACTCTCACTAAATCCACTGACATTCAACTGCAGTCTTTAGTTGTTAGCTTCAGAAGGTTTTGCATTAGGCCCTATAATTTCACTTGGAAAATATAATTAAGGATAAAATCCAGTTTTCTTTGAAGTCAATGACAAAACTTCAGTTTTATTTAAGTGTTAATGCTGGTGATTGCAAAGATAACCTTCCACCAGGAATTAAATTTATATAATTACATTTTTGTGTATGTAATGAGTAATGTTTCCCATTATTGTTTAAAACAGATTTCAAAATCTGTACAGCTACGTTTGCTTGCCTACAGAAGAGAGAAATACTTAAGAAAAACTTCCTAGGACACTCTATGCCTTAATGACATTATTTTTTACTTTCACTGTATAAAATCAGCTCTGTCTTTTTTTCTGCCTTTTTTTTTTTTTTTTTCCTGAATCTGCCAGAGCAATGCTGAGATGGCCATCAGTTGTCAAGATGATCTGAATCTGAGGCTGGTAAACACAGATGGGGTTTCACATTTCAGGCACTGAGTGTTGTGAACATGCAAATCAAAATATCAGGAAAATATTTTAACATCCACCTCTTAATCTGTGTTAGTTTAATTTATTTCTCTAGGTGTTTACCTGTACTGGAAAACCACCATGACTTAGCGTATGCCCTTTCACTGTTTGTGTAAATGACTGCTAGAAGACATTCCTTCACTGTCTTCAAACTTCCAAACTCCTGTTTCCCATTACATCTCTACCTATAGTTGGTGGGATATGTAGTACAGAATTAGAACAATACCATGGGAACTTTAAAGTTTCTTATTCTTCTTTCCTTCTTTTTAAGGGGTCATGATTGAACTCACAAATAAATATCAGGTATAAATTTCTGTGCCTGTTTGTTTTTATTAATATCCACAGTAATTTTTGCAGTCCTTTTGGTAGTAGTATTCTGGGAGGAAGAGTGCTCCTCTTTCCATGTTGGCTGTCAAATGATTTTTTCCTATCTTCTTTCAAAAGAGGAATTTATCAAGCACTATCAGTCAAAATGTAAGATATATTTTTAAACTACATAGAGTTTGGTTTTAATGGGACAATTTTTTATTTGGAATAGTGTTGAATTAGAGCAAGAATTTGCATAAAGAAGATGCACGTATGACCCTGCTGAAAGCTGTTGCTGGGCTAATTCTGCATTGAATTAAGGAGTTTTGAAGTTTTACTACTCTCTGGAAAAACTATCTCCTTTCATATCCTAGAGCTTTGTGTTCCTACTAGTTCACATTACCCGGTCCTTTCTCTTCACTGCACCAAGGTTTCTACAACAAGTCAACTAGTGCTAGTGGGGTTGTTACAACACCATAACATATCAGTGAAGAACAGGCACCAACTGGTTTTGCTGTCTTTTTTTTTAAGACAAGAACAGGCCAGCACAGTATCTACTGTTGGCTAACCTTACCGCTTTCACCCTTCCAGTGTACCTTCAGTGCTTTGCACCCACAAAGGTTATGCAAGGGAAATGATGCACACAGTAAAAATATGCCTAAGACTAGAGGTGAAGCACCAGCCTCTTTTTACTGAACATTAGCTGTCTCATTTTCAAAATAAAATGGAGCTACAGCGCTGTGCATCTGTTGGTGGATGACATAAGAGAGGTCAAGTACAGGTACATGGTCTCATACTGAACCTTCCTCAGTACCTGCTGTGAACACTGCAGATGCCTTGCCTTCATCTAGGACACAGGGAAAGACAACAGTTTGGTAACAGGCATTGCTCTGCAGACTGCCTCTTCCCTCCCCCCCATCACTCTGTCATGGAAGATAAAGTCTTGGATTTATGTATTCGTAGCAAAGCTACCACTTTTACTTAAAAAAATGGAATAAGGCACCTCACATCCATTATGCATTAGGGGTGTCCAGGCAGGAAGCTAGTGCTGGATAATTGGTGCTCTATAAATTCACATGCTCCGTTACTGCACCATATCCTCCCTTCATAGTGAAGCCATAAGTATGAAATCTCCATAAGCATTTTTCACGACAAAATCCTCTGTCTAGATGTAATAACAGCTTTTTGCTTGGCCATATCTTATATATTTAACATTTTCCTAAAGCTCCCATTCCCAAGATTTCCTTTTAAATAGAGATGTCTTCCAAATCCTCCTAAATATAACTGTTATCCTTAATCTTATATTAAGATAGGTCTATCTATGATGAAAAAAGTGCTATACAGTTATAAAGAGACAAACAGATGATGTTACCTGGCATAGAAAAATGTTACCTGGCAGAAAAAGCTGGAGAGATAATGGTTAGATAAACATCTCTCCTCCTCTTTTGCCATTGTAATGCCTTAATCACACCAATGGATTCCCTGGAACAGCCACCCTGGCAGCAACCTGGTCTTTGTTCCTAATCCACTGCGGGAAGTGTGGCTGAACAATAGAGCCCTTGTTCTTGCTCTGAATGGGCAAATAGAAGGGAACACCCTCAGATCTGCTGTGCCAGTTAACATCAAATAGCATTAAAAATCACTGGAGCCTGGATCCACCTCTGGTGCATGCAAATCTAAGCATATTTCAGCAGCACATAGTGTCAAACCAAAGCTATGTGTTTATTTGTACTTACAATGTAGTTCTCGTTTTCCTCATAGACTGTGAATGTATGGATTGTTCTAATTATCTATGAAGAACATATTTCGCAAGAACTACTTCTATGCTAGCAAAATAACCTCAGTTATTATTTAAACAATGTGATCTGGAGTTTTGATCTGGATGCACGAGTCACACCATTAATTTCTGTTTTACGATTCATTGGGTACAATTCTTGGAATTATTTCAGTGGTCTTTTAAATTGTCCTTTTATTATTGTTTCAAAGTCTAATGTTTGGATTCGATGAGCTGCCTAGAAAATAAACGTCAGTTCTGCTCACTTCCATGCTGGCATCCTTTGGAGAATCCAGTGTTCTCTCCTGCGAGCCCTTGGAGAACGGTGTAATGTGTTTAGCACAACAGAGTGTTTTCCTTTTCCTGTGCTCTGCCTGTCGACAGTACATTACCTTTGACTTTCCATGTCTTCAAACTGTTCCTCAAGCAGATTGCATCTGTCATTTAGTGCTCTTCCCTCTTTATAGTTTTCCCCTTGTTATGTGGAGGAGGTAACAAATCCTTCCCTCACCACGAAATACCTCTCTTGCTCGCCACAGTCTTTAATGGTGTTACTCATAGCCTGAAAGGGCTGTTAGTCTCCCTGAGAGGCAACGGAGTTAATCATTTCTGTTCGGCTCAGCCTCCCTTCCTTTTCCCTGCAGCCATCCCGTGTTTTCAGTTCACTGCAGGTGCAGAGGTGGACTTCTGCATAGGCAGAGCCCCAGTGAAAGAGGGACGCTGGAGTACCAGCTCCTGGTGGTACTTTTTTATCAGGGCCAGCCTGACACCCAGCTCCTGACCCAGCAATACCTGCCTGGGACACCGTTTGGTCTCAGCCTACCCCTTAGTCTCTGCAAATCTGCAATTACAAACCCTCACATAGTCTTTATGAATTTCTACAACATTTGCTCTTTCAAGATGAGCAGTCTCAAAAAGATGTTTTTAGCAGCATGTTTTCAGAAAGAGGTTCCAAAAAGGATGTGAATATAAATTAAGCAAATTTGATTACTGTTTGGAAAGTACATTTCGGTACAGTTTGTGGCTGTTCTTATCCAGCAGTGCCGTGCACAGACAGAGGGAAATCATATGTATTTACAGAGGGAGAAAAGGATTTGGCTGTCTCCAGTGCCTTCAGCTGGCTCTTAGGTATATTAGCTAAAAGCATGTTATATTCCTACCCAATTTTTAAAAATTATTTTAAAAGACCTCTGTGGACCATCACTGCTACTTCATCACCATTTCACGGGTGGCTGAGTTGTGCTGTGTGTAGGAGGTCCCTGTTCCCGTTGCTGCCTGTGGAAGTGGAGGTGGTGGTGGCAGCAGGGGTTCCCCAGGCAGCTGGGGAGATGGGAGGTTGGTGGGGAAGCCCACGGCACCCTGGGTCTCCCCTCTGCCGGAAGGCCTGCAGAGGCAGGGGATCTCCCCTGGCTGCCCCCGCACTCCTCGGCTATGGCGAGGCTGTCCCAGGTCTCCGCTGGCGCTGTCTCCATCATGCCCATTGCCTCCGGAGCCCTCAGCTCTGGGGCCAAAATGTGCACCTGAGGATCCTGGTGTCAACACTCAACTGAGATGAGAGGGACACTTCCTACTCCTCCAACCCAGAGCTTTTATAATCAGACTTTGTTCATATGCGAAAGCTAGGTTTTTTCCCTATTTTTCCTTCCCCCCAGCTCTGATGTCCATGACAGCCGAAACATCAGCTGAGACCCTGTGCAGTCGCAGGGCTCGCAGAGCTGGACCTCAGGACATGGAGCCTGCAGCTCCTGACCCCAACACTCTTCAGGGACTTCAGCTCCTTCACAGGAGACATGCAAACAGAGGAAATGGTCCTTATTCTTTCTCTCCGCAGCGTACACATGCTCCAGAGCAGACAGACTGTGGCCTTCTGGTTTTCATTATGATTAAATATTGGAAATGTGGTGTGCATTTTCCAGAAGGGGCATGTTATGTATTTAATTTTTGAAAGTAAAGAAGAGAGGAAGAGTCTTCTAGATTCTTTTTGGTTCAGCATTTTGTATAAATGCAAGAACTGGGGTAGTACTGTAACATGTCTTCCAATGATTATTAGCCAGATGTCTATGTACATGATGTTAAAAATATAATATTATAAAAAAGATGTGTGCTACTGTTTTATTTGTAATGTGGTTGTGTACAGGAGTCTTATTAACAT
Organism: Cariama cristata; assembly: GCF_000690535.1. NCBI lineage: Eukaryota > Metazoa > Chordata > Aves > Cariamiformes > Cariamidae > Cariama > Cariama cristata. The sequence goes on along the minus strand of NW_009634861.1, from coordinate 41,596 downwards.
TTCTTGTTAAGATGGACATATACCTAGAGGAAAAAAAGCTGCAGTATGTGGATACTATTTCAGTTCTGAAGCCTAGACATTTTTAGCACCTTCATTTTTGGAATAACTTCTACCATAGCTGTACGAAACAGAGATACACAATACGTGCAGAGAATGCAGGAAAAGACTTAATTTACTTCAACTATGCATATATACTGGGCTGCATAGTACAGCGTGTGTATTGGGACCTGGCTTAGAGCTGAGACTTGGCAGTAGGCGGGTGTCCACGGGACAGATAAATGAGCAGTTTGTGCTGACGGGCCCTGGTCTGTGCCTACAGACTTGTAACAAGACCTCACTTGTCAAAAAAAAACTCAGAAGAAACATAGGATGTCATAAACCTGATTCATTCCTACTTTGAAAAGATGTAAATCAGGAGTAAGGTTTTTTTGATCTAGTGAGGTTAAGATCTAAATTGAAGAAATGGGCTGTCCTTGTCTGATAAGTGAAAACTCATGTCTGCTCTGTGCAAGCTTTTTGCAGAGCAAAGGCAGCGCACTTCGGCATGTAGGGTTTCTGCTGGGAGGTAATGCTTGGGCAAGTACAAGAAGCACAGACAGAAAATGAATAAACAAAAATCCAACATTAATTACTGATGGAAAAGAGAACATTTCCCTTCCTTCAGGTGGAGCTGCTGTTGCTTTCTTTAGGGGGCACGGGTAGCATCCTGAGGTACATGGCAGAGTTACCTCCCAAGGAAAGGTTTCTTCCTTAAGAAGTCCCAGAATTTCAGCATGTGAACAGCGTGCCCCCTCAGCACAACAGGGACTGAAGCAGATGCACCTGCCCTATGCATTCAAAGTCGAAAGGCAGATCAGAAAAATCACTAGATTGGTCTAAAAATCATGAGAGAGAAAAATATTAGCTGTGCGATTCTTTTGATTTGCTTTGGATTGTTAGAAGTTTTCTATTTCATTTCAATTTTTCTCTGGAATCCCAGGGTCAAATTAATTTTGAAATGAAACCTACAGGACTGTAGAAACCAGAGTTAAAAAAAAAAACAAAAACAAAAACAAAAAAACAACCAAAAACAACAAAACCCCAAACTTTCAAATGGTAAGAGTTAGAAATATTACAGTCAAAATATTACATGAATAGCTGCGAAGGACTGGTTTATTACAATTAGAATGAAGAAAGAGGACATCAAATTAATTCCAGAACTTGATACTGCTGACATGATGAGGGAAGGTAAAGGACAATATAACTTACTAATACAATGCATATGTTTGCAGTGAATCTATAGTAGTGATGGGAGGTTGCCAAAGACTTTAAAAAACATACGCATACACACAAAAGCCCTTCTATGAGAGCAGAGCTATCTGCATCTCTCTGCAAATTCTGGAACTAATCACAAAGATTGTGTTTCTTTCTTCCCTAATCCGATGGTGAAGCAGATTGGGTGTTAGCTTGGGAAGGAAAGCCTTACTGCCACCATGAAACAGTCTTGGGCTTCCCGTAGTGCTTTACCTCACTCTTCCCCTTTCATTGAAGGAGCCATAGATACAGACAATATTTTTTCTTTTTCATTCTTTCTTCCCTCGTCTTTGTTCTTAAGATTTTACATGCACATTCAGGGATGTTGAAGGTATATTTTTTAACTAGGGGTGCAAGCTCATGAATGTTGAGGACAGAGGCCAAGCAAGAGCAGGGCAGATACTGGTACGAGTCTGTAATCTCTGTTATGTTTTGGAGGACAGGAGGGAGGGTCAGTGGTTGTGCCCAGGTGAGCTTACCTCTAGTCCGTGCTCCCATGAATCCTAGCAATTAAATATGTCCAAGTTGGGGCACTGATGTTCTTCAAAGCAAAGGGACCATAGCCCTACAGAGCAGGGGGTTCGCCCGTGCCAGCAGACAACTCTGCAGGGCACAGCCAGACGTGTGCCAGCCACGCCGGGGCCTGAGCCACGCCGCAGCGAGCCGATGGCACCAAGCGTGGCTCACCCCGTATCGGAAGGGTAGGCGGGAGCAGGAAATGCTGGCTTTGAGGGGCAGGATAGCCATCTATTCGCTCCTCCAGGAATAACTGGTGATGCTTCTCAGCTAGCAAGGCTTTGCTGGAGGTAACTTGGGTACCTTGGGAGGGTACTGCCCTGGGCAGCCAGCAGACTCTGCAAGGGGCTGCGGCAGCCGCTGTTTTCTCATTTATGAGCAGCCTGCGGATGGCTCCGCTGGATCCCAGATCTCCTCCTCTGGCAAGAGGAGCTTTAGAGAGAGCAGAAAAGAAACATATTTTCACAGCAGGGAGGAAAAAAGAAAGATGAGGAGTGTGGCACTAAACAAGGAAGAAAATCTGGTGGGGAAAAAGAAAAGTTGGCAGCAGGGAAAGCCAAGTCTAAGTACTAGCCTGTGGGTTGCACAAATTATCTGTGCAATTAGGATAATAGCTTCCAGGGCAGTTACTGTGGAAGAAGTCCCATAAGACTCCAAGAGAAATCATTAAAAAAAAATTCCAACTATAGAAGAGAAAAACCAAATGATACACAGATGAGAGATCCCATTTTTTATTCTTCAACACACCATCCTCTAGAATATGTGATGATTTTTTATGTCTTCAGTATTTTTCTTTCCCCTTCTAATCAAGAGTTGTCTCTCAGCTTGCTTTTTTTTTTTTCCTTTTGGTTCTGTGTGCATAAATCATCATGGCTGGCACCTTCTTGTTGACCTCATCTGCATTAAGAAGTCTCGTGCAAAGTAGTTTATGAGATGGTGGCAACATCTGAACCATATTTCACATGAATGCTCGTATATCATTGTTTGTAACACTGTAAGTGCACGATTGCTGGAGACAAGTACAAATTACCCTGCTGGAAGGACAGCTGGTGAGATTTATGTTGTATTGTTGCCTGTTCTTCCAATAGGAAGTTCTCTTTACTGGTACAAGTCTGACCCCTCCATTGAGCAATATACTACATGGCCAGACATATGGAGTCTAGCCTTTCTGTCTTTATGGTGCAATACCAAAATATGCTACAATACCTGACATAATTCCAACTGAATCAGCTCCAGAACTGGGAACAGTTTAGCTGCATCAGCACAGTGGTATGCCCAGGCTAATTAAAATAGGGCAGAGGCTGCGCTGATATAGCTATATTGTTCCTGAAACCAAGATACTATCTCAGCAAAGAGCTGCACTGTGCAATATAGATATACTCTTTAAGACTGATGAGAGATACATGGCTATATTCTTCACGATTCAGAGACAAGCACCCATGTAATAGTGGGTGCTCCTCATCTTACCTACCTGTTTTAAATATTGGCACAATACTAAATGATTTTGATCTCTCTTCCCAGGTTTTCCCCTACATTCCAACAGCTGCTGAAGAAAAACAAGAACCCACAACCAAAAATAACTCAAGGAGGGAGTTCAGAAAAGTCCTCAGCCAGTTCTTGTAAAATTCTTGCATAGTAATTCTCCAAGCCTTCCCACTAATATCAGACATTCTTGCTTGTTTATTACTGTTGAAAATTTGGCCATTTCCTCAAAGTTGACCATTTGTTCCAATACATGCACTGAACGACTTAGTCCTTTCACTCCTAATCTTTTAAAGATCTCTTCTCACTGTTCTTAACTGTGCTGGCCTTAATTTTTTTGCTTCCCTATTCAAGTTTTTACAATACATTGTAAAATGCATTTCCGATGCATATTTTTATCATAAACTTCCTTTTTTTTTCTTCCACTTGCTATTTTTAAAATTTCGAGGCTGCTTTCTACATTCTCTGTGCTACTGATGCTGCTCGAGCCTTCCAGCTATGCAGAATTTTACCCACTTCTTTTCCCCTTCATGGTCATGGCTTGCTGGCCATTTTCTGCCTTCCACCATACAAAGAGTAAGCTCATCCTCTTCCATGTCCTAGATGTAAATGGCTGAGCCTCCCAACTGATTTCTTGTTCGCCAGTTCTTTCTACATTGAACTGAAGCAAGCGGTGCTTTCTGAATATGTTTGCTCAAGACTCCCTCAGTTTCTCCGTTGGTCTCAGGTAGTGTTGGAGTTTTCCTGTGGATCCAAGCTCAGCGGACTCAGCAGAACTGCCAAAAACTGGCTTCAGGGAAGTAAACGTGACAGGCCAAAACCACTGTTACTGACTGTTCTATGACTGCACATAGAGGTCACTTGGGAAATTTTAAGTTAATTAAAATACCTGTAGAACTTTCTTATTTGTTGCATCTGTTGTTAAGAAAAGAGGACAAGGAATAATCAAAGATTGTATAGCCTCACTCTCTGTCCTCCTACAGACAGTGGCCACTAGGAGATTCCAGGGAGAAGCTTAAGAACTTCCATAGAGTATCTCCTTCAATCCCACAAAAGTTTGGCTTGGAGTTTTCCTGTCTTAGAGGTAATGTTTTTGGTTTTTACAACCCCAAATGTTTACTTACATATCTTAATCCACACAATTTATGAATTCATGTCATCCTTTAGGAACTGCAGTACCCTGTGACAAAGAGTCCCACAGCTCAGCCGGGCACTGTGTAAAAGACTTACGTAGACAAGGGCTGAAACTTTGCCAGACAATTCAGTTTTATGTGAGGCTTTCCTCCTGAGCTCTATTGTTTCACTAAAATGCAGATAGACAAATAGAGAAATGTCATCATCTTGAGTGCAGGGATCTGCAAGTTAAACCAGTGAGAAGCACATGCAAATATAGATGCCTGTTCATGAAACCTCGAACATTTGCTAATTAATTGATGATATTTTTCAAAGAGCTGAAGAACCCTTCTTGGGATGGCATTTATCAATAAAACACAGTTGGAAAAACTGTTATCTGGAAATGGATAGTGTATAGGCTAAACAAGTAGAAAGTGTATTTAATAAGTTACGATTTAATTTATTCATCTTTACCTGTCTCCCTGTGATACCTTTATAGGCAAAAATTGTGCAAGTGGGGTCTATGACAACAACATGGAATAAAGGAAGGGAAATACATTTCTGACCCAGATGGAGAATGTATCTTATAATCATTAGCCTGTTCAAGGGAAGTAGTCATGCAACTGCCTAATCAAGGAACCCCCTCAAATTTGCAGCTGTACCCTGTAGACTAGGTCGCCTGGGCCATGCCTTGCTTGCATGTGTACTTGCATACTTTCAAATTTAAAAGTAGCATAGGGAATTGTGTCTGCTTGCATTTAACTTTCTTGATAAAGGTTAGACAGTGACCTTGGTGCATGAGAAGGTAGGGGCAGAAAGGCATCCTTTTCCACATCAGTCAGAGTATCAGACCCTCCTAGCACATCCCAGACGTCACCTGCACCCATGGGAGCAGGAAGAGCCAGCCCAGGGAGGGAGACCTGCTCTCACTGCTTGTCAGCTGAGATGCCGTGCAGGGGAGACAGTGCGCGGTATCACTCTTCAGCTGATCCCACCGATACAAATCTCCTGTGATAAGCCCTAAGGAAGTAACACAGAACAGTATTCCCAGGGAAAAACATGCATATGTGTAGCTTCATGAGAAAGAATTTCCTGTTGCTTGACTTGCCTTGTCTCCACCATCAGTCCAGGCAGAGAGCCATCCTTCTACCTGGATTATAGCTGAAATTGTAATTGTTCCCTTATTTCTTCTTGAATGGTCCTTTCTATTGGCTTTGTTGAATTACTTTTGTCCTCATCATTTACCTCTTTGCGCATGAAATAAAATCAGGCATGTTCATCTCTTCTTATAAGGAAGACCCACAGGTCTGTAAAAAATTTCATTGCCCTAGTCTGAACATTTGCCTTTTATACCCTTTGATTAGATTAAATATACTTCATCAGCAACAATAACACACCAGGACAAAAGAGTGATATCTCCTGTCATGCATAATCTTGTGGTCATTTCCAAGAAATAGTTTTTCCTTCCCTTTATTTCCTTTTTTTTTTTTTTTTTCCTTTTCACTTTGCCTCTTCTTAATATTTTTTCAAAACTTAATTGGATTTTTTGGGGGGGTGTTTTTCTGTCTCACACCAAATGACATTTTTCCAATATAGATCTTCATTTAGAGAAAAAAAGGAAAAAAGACTGCCCAAGAACAGATTTGCAGCTATATTTGACCTGCTTTGTACAACAGCCACTGCCAAAAGTAACTTCTGCTGTGTAGCTCAGTAATCACACTAGCACTGCACCGTGTTTAAATTGCTCTGCAGATGACGGGTAAAAATAAGTGAGCTAGATATAAAAGCAGAGAGTGAGTGAAAGAGCAGGCAAGAGAGAGATGTCCTCAAATAGATTATACGGGTTAAGTCATGCAAGTGCTTTTATTACTGTTGATTAATTCTGTCAGCTGTTATGTTAATGTGCTGCATGGCATGAGCGGGCACTGAGAAAAAGCCCAAGGAAGCTGAGACTATTCTCTAAAAAAGGATGTGGCCCAGACTGCTTGAAGTGGGCTGTGTGTGTGTGCCTGTGCATGGCAGAGTGATGACGGATGATAACAGGATGAGAATGAAATCTCTATTGCTGTGCTTTTGCAATACAGATACATCTCTCTCCAGACTCAAGGAATTAGAGGCAGGTTTTGTATTGCCAACCCCAAGCCTTCAGAAATCTTGAGACGGTCTGATTTACATGGGACATCATGTATTTTTTAAAATAATAACTATGGATTCTGGTTTTGGTTGCCCTTTATTTTCTGGACTGACAGCATTTCGTCTTCAAACCTCCCATGACTTAGCCCATAAGGGCTAGAACTGTACTTAATAAAACAGAAAGCCAAAACCTTGTGGTGTGCCAAGAACCAGGATCTTGGGGAAAATCACAAACTGCATGAGCTTCTGATAACATTATGCAAGCTAACCTGTCTGTATGGCCAGACCACAGGATGGGAAGTACAGTGAGAAAGATGCACGCAAGCTGTGACAGGCTTAATTTGTGAAGATTCAGCATTCAGGAAAAGAGCACCCGAAAGGCTTTGAGAGGTGGTTGCAAACCGAGCCTGGCGTTTAAACCAAGAAGGTATTTAAGAGAAGGTGAAGACTATTAAAGGCATAGGTAAAGCGGTGCATGCTCTGCTGGAGGCAGCTGCCAGCTTCCAAATGAGGCAAACGTGTGCAGATATGGTGTGACAGCTTCCCAGAGTGGGTGTGCTGGGTGGGCAGTGCCTTTGTTCGCCGTGAGCTGTGTCCCTCGCCGGGGAGCCGGGCTGGGAGTGCGGCTGAGTCCTGGCACTGAGGCATCTGCCCCAGGCTGTCACCCACTGCCGTTGTCACACACGTCCTCCACTCCTCTCGTCAAAACCAAGGTGTGTGCATTGCTGCGATGACGTGAGCTCTTCCACTGCTACAAATGGTTGGGGTTTTTTATCCTCAAGGAAGCCTTCTTTCCCATCATGGAGTTGACAGCAGTAAGCTGCCCAGCCTTTATGGCCTTCCTGCAAAACATGGTCCCCCTACAGCCGTCTAGCAAAATTCCCCGCTTCAGATGTGTGATGGGAACTTGAAGTGCTGCCTGCAGGGCCTGAAGGAGTTGAACCTCGGGAGAATTATGGCATGGTCAGGAAAGGACAGTCACTTAGGGTTGGGGCAGGGCAAGGGGTGGGTTTTCCTGGGAACAGGAGGAGGGTGATGCTCTGTCTCTAGTTTGAGAAGTTGCGCACGGGTGGCTGTGTGCGGGGGCACCCATGAAAGCCCCTGCCACTTTTTACTTGTGCTGGATCACTGTGCATGACAGTCCCCCAAGAGCCCCAGAGGAAGATCTGGGGGTAACAGCAGGGGAAAGCCGCAGGACGTAGCTTTCCTGTGGGCTCCTGGGCCAGGACACCCCCTGATCATGCCAGCATCACCTGTCTCCTGTCCCCATGGGTGCCCCCCTGCTGCTGCAGCCTCCGGAGTCCTCGCTGCCATGGCAAGGCCACACTCCCAGCAGCCCACGGCCGGGGACATGTGTGTGGCAATAGCCCAGCTGGGACCCTGCCCTGAGCAGCAGGAGACCTCCCTCCCAGACGCCGATCCTCTCACCTACAGTGTTCATCCTAACATGCATAGCTAATACAATAGTAATCTTTAAAAAAATCACTAAAGCTAGGAAGTTGATGTCTTTTTATACCAAAACTTCCACCATCAGTTTCCTCTGGACTTACAATGTCTTACACAGCTCCTCTGATTCCTGCACCAGCAGACATCATGGCTACGTGGTACAAATAATGTTTGTGGCATAAACTCAGTCTGCCAGAACAAAATCCAGTGAGAGGGTAACTTGTTTAATGGTCTTCTAAAGCTTCCTGAACAACAAAAAATCCTCTGTAAGGAGCGAGGAGTGGCTGGGGAAAGAACGGGCTGAAAATGGTTTCAGATGGTGCCTCGAAGAAGAGTTTGTGTTCCTCAAAGCTTGTTCATTTCTTCCCAATACACCAACTAGTTTTTTTTTTCCCTAGAAGCCTTGCCTTGCCTTGCTTATAGCCATAGCTGAAACCATCTGTTATTGAGAGATACTGTTGTGATGAATAATGTGCCATTATCTGAGAATGTCTGCTCTAAGAGCACCTTGTTGCTGCAGGAGACTTCAGTCTTGCTTTTAGTAGCAATTTGCATGGATTCATGGGTTTGTGAGAGAAACTCAACGCTGGCTAAGGCCTTGCTACCATTTCAATTGCTGTTTGCTTAACAAAAGATGCCCTGTGTCCAACATGCTACATTTCAGCCCAGAGCAAATACGTCTGGTCAAGCGGTGCAGGATGGAAATCTTGACAGTCTCAACTGTAATCGGTACAACTGTGTGCTGCTGTAATGAGCAACAGACAATGTGAATGTCAAGTCACCAGAATCTGTTTTCATCAACACTGGTGCTATTTAATAGGCAAAACTTTTTTTTCTTTCTCTGTGGCTATTAGGAAACTGTCTTTGTTTTTTTTTTTTCCTGCTAAAATATGGGTATGGTTGTAGATCAAAGAAGAATGACACTATTTTATAGATTGATTGCACTAAACTTCCCTGCAGGGAAAAAAAAAAAAAAAAAGAAAAGAATGAATATGCAGCAGGAAATGCAGATGTTGCAAAAAACTCCCTTCTTTCTGAATTTCTCTGAGATAATATACATTGCTGCTCAGTATGCAAATAAAAATGTGTCTTAGATGTGGGTAGTTTTGTGCCTGACATTTGGCAGATAAGTTTATTCTTCATGAATTTGTGAAAGGATATTAGGATAGTTTTATTTTCTCTTTTTCCTTCTCAGTAAGTGGGCTGGGGGGACTGGATTTCAGTGGCAGGAAATGAAAAGCAGGCTGGAGGGAAGGAGGAGAGAGACTGAGCGGCTGAGAATACCGCCAGAAAGCTGAATGCTGACAAAAATAGGAAGTAACCCTATGCGCTGGCAGACGCTTGAAGAATTAATTTAGCAGCTTTCAGTGCAGCTAGAAGTGGTGTTAATTTTCCTAAGGGAAGCCGTAGCTGTTCAACAGGCTGTGGGGCCAGGCAATTCCAAATTACTGGAGCAGGAGCACGTAGCACTCACGGGAGACAGCACAAAGAGCAGAAATGAAGAATTACAGGGTGAGAGATTGCATTGCATAAGGAAGACACTGGGTGTTATCATGAGACTGAGTGAATTAATTACTCAGAGGGTGGTCGTCTTCTCCTCCATCTTATCTCCTCTGTCTGTGTTTGGCGTTTCTCTAAATTCAGCTTCGCAAACTTTGAGCCTTTTCGTGCCCAATGAAGAGGCAGCTAGTAGGCTGAGGAAGGAGCACATCTGCCCAGATGCTGGGGAAAGATAAACTTCCATTGGGTCCTCCATGCTGTCCTGTCTTTCGGTCCTCTCATCCCTTCCAGCAGAGAGGTAGCCATGAACCCTGCTGCCAATAGCAAGGACTTGGCACTGCCAAACCCTACATCAGTAGCAAATGATCTTTCTCACCACTTGACTTCGATTGGTTTTGGCAGAAGATAGTGAGAGAGACCTGAAGGTGGAAGGAAGTCGAAAGACATTTTGCTTGCGATAAGAAAAAAACATCTCACCACTGATAATTTTTGTAACTAAAAATAGGCTCTGAATATGTGATAGCATGAAAACTCTTTTTAATAGATACCATGCTCTTTCTGGGTACCTGACCTCTTTCTTCTGGCAGACTACTCCAGTTTTTCTTATGCTCCCTTTGTAGCCCCATTTTTAAGGCAATGAGTCTCAGCTAACCTCAGATCTCACACGTGTAGGAGAAAAGCCTTGAAATCTGACCTGCCAAAAGAAAACATACCCTAACTCTGGAAATTCATTTCAGAATATGGACTTTGGGGCCGGTCAGTGAAAGAATAACAGAAGCAGAAGGGAAAATGCATGTTTTAAACTGACAGCTTGTATATTTTATTCCTGATGCAAAAAGACAAATTGCTACATGAGTGAGCATGCATCAGAATGTGATTAAATCTAAATCTAGTTTACTCACCTTCTCCACAGCAGGGGCTTGCACAGAGCTCCTTTCTGGGTGTTTCTGTCTGTTCATGGAAAAAATAGGTGGTATCTTGTCAAAAAGCCAGGCCAGGCAACATATGCACAGCTTTTTACCCAGCTATCTATTTGTTTAAAGCCTCTGAAATACAAAATTTGAATTTGTAATGAAACAGCCACAAAAGCATCCTGAAAATATTTGGGACCACCCTTAGCAAAAAAAGAACCTTTTTTTTTGACACAGCTTCAGAAACAGCAAGCAAAGTGCCACTGTACAGTTTAATTACCTTGCAAATGGGTGCAATGGTTCTGACACTTTGTCTTCTCAAGGAAAGACTCTTTCGAGTTGATCTAAATGAGATTTGTTATCTCATGAAAAGGAAAATAAGACTTTGGAATCACTAATGAAAATTGTGAGGGAGAGTGCTACCTCCACTAAACACGATGGATTTTGGAAAGGGTTCATGTTAGGTGCATGATCGTGTAACAAAGTACAATTTGGCTAAGCAGCTGTCAAAAAAACGCTTCCAGTTTCTGCTGTAAGCAATATACATAATAATACAGATAAACAAAATTAAGTTGTTAAAAATCAATGCTAATGTAAACAAGAGGAGAATCTGGCACAAAAAAAAAAGAGATACAGTAATTTCCCTCCAAAGACAAAGAGGTAAAAGATCAGCATCATTAAAAAATATTGGTTTTAGAACTCTCTCACTATTCATCATTAAAGGCTATTTAGTGATGTAAAGGTTCTACAATATGTACGGAAGGAAGCTGACTCTAGACAAGTACAAATCTGGGGAAGATGTCCACTGAAGCTAATGTATACAAATCACAGAGGCTGTATTTGTGAGAATGGTCATTAGCAGAATGATCCCACAAACCTGAAATGAATATTATTTCACCAGAAAATCGCAGTTTGTTTTACACAGTACTGCAAAGAAGCACCATACAAGTTCTTTCATGCAAAATTTTCTCTGACATCTATGGTAGCTTAGCTGAGTGAAAACTGAAGTCTAAACCATATAAAGCAAAGAGAGAAAGTCCATTAAGCAGATCCAATTTCTCATTCTGTGTGATGATTCTTGTCTTGCTTGATCCCTTACCCGTAAGTCAGTGAAGCTCTGTGTGAATTTTATAATACAAGTTTTCAGGGAAAATCCCGGGTGCTGCAAGAGTCAGTGGGTGGCATGTTTCCCTCTGAGTCAGCCCCTGATCACACCTCCAGAAAGTTTGGAGGGATTGCTGATAGCCCCATCTTTCAACCAGTGTTGGCTCAAAGCCTGACCGCCTCTGACCACAGGGAGCAGGACCGGCGTCACCGTCGGTGCTGGTGGGTGCCCTTCTCTGTGTCCTCGTCCCCGGTGCCAGCGAGGGGACAAGGCTCTGGCCCGCTGCCGGATTAAGACATTTTCCTGTGTGAATAGTGATGGTTATGCTGGTACCCTGGCAAAAGCTCTGATTCACTTGCTGTGGTTTTGTTTGTGGAAAGTTTTAGATCAAGCTGTAAATTACAGTTCAGTGATTACTGTATTTGTCTGTAGTGCCTTCAACTGCCCTTTCAAGAGAGTAAAACTGTGCATTCTTCACCTACCCATGATTATTTTTATTATTTTGTGGTGCTGAACTGTCTTTTAAATAAACAATTGCCAGGCAAGAACTTCCATCTATTATTTTGCTGCATCCTTCAAGTTTCCTTGGTATTAGCAGAGGCAAAGGTTTTGGCCAAAGTTGAAAGAAATCATGTGAGATTCAGTTACCACTGAGTTTTGGTATCTTGAAATAATTCCTCTCCTTTTACATCTGTGCTTGCGTATGTTTCAGAAATAGAATTAGAGAAATAATAGTGGATGAGGGAAAGGCTGTGGATGTTGTGTACTTAGAGTTTAGTAAAGCCTTTGACACCGTTTCCCACAGCAGGTCTCTTCTCCCAAGTAACCAATGATAGGACGAGAGGAAATGGCCTCAAGTTGTGCCAGGGGAGGTTTAGATTGGCTATTAGGAAAAATTTCTTCACTGAAAGGGTTGTCAAGCACTGGAACAGGCTGCCCAGGGAAGTGGTTGAGTCACCATCCCTGAGGGTATTTAAAAGGTGTGTAGATGTGGTGCTTAGGGACATGGTGTAGTGGTGGACTTGGCCATGCTAGGATTACAGTTAGACTTTGTGATCTTAAAGGTCCTTTCCAACCTAAATGATTCTATGATTCTATGAAATCATCTAGATTTTCAGATTGATCCCAAACAAGAATATAAATATTTCATATTTGTGATTGCAATTTTGATTTTCTGCAGTTATAATCTTTGGAGAATAGATCTTTATCAAGATTTAAACCGTGACATAAGATGTACTTGGAAAAAAATAAAAGCAGAAAACAATATGCTTTCTGCATGTGTGGCACAAATAGGTGGGTTGGCAAGGAGCTTCTGGGCTACTTTGTTCTGATAAAATTGAAAGCAATAAGTCAGCAATATGGACTGGGCCATATTTCAGATGTTAAGTCCTAAGGTGGAGTAAACAGACCATACTTGAATACAGGATTTTTTTTAACATCTTAACATTTGAAAAATGCTGTATATATTTTTTTTATTTCTGATGGAACCAGCTTTGTTTTCTTATTTTTACCTGTTGTTTCTTTAAGCTACCTCTATTACATTAGACCTAAGAAAGGTACGGTTTGTAGAGAGAGAAAAGTAAACAGAAGATATTCAGAAGATGTTCAGGGCACACAAGGCCAGAGTTTGTTTGTTTCTTCCTGTAACAGCAGCAAGACTAATAAAATGTATTGCTTCTTCTTACAGACCTTGCTTCAACTGCTGCATAATTGCTGCTCTCCAAATACCACATTCTGTGCTCAGTTACCATCACGGTCATTTGAGGCTGTAATTGTTAAAAATGGAGCTAAGCTATCTCAAAAGTAGGAAAAATGCATATAGTTTTCAGATCCACACAGCTTTTTTCAGGCTGGTGTTGACATATGCATATGTTTTTGAAGTACTTAATGCCAGACGTGCATATAAATCTGAATTTCGTCAAGGTGTCATGGAAGAATCAGTAAGGCGAAATGCTGAAACCAATACCACCCAGGAAGAGACAGTGTCTCATCTTACAGATATCTACTGAGGCATGGCGAGTTCTCCACCCTACACATCTCCACATGGGTGCATGGGTCACCTCCTGATGAGGACAATCAACCCAAGTAATAGTCCTTGAGGAGAAAAATGAACTCCTCGTTACTCTACAAGTGCTACAGCATTGTCTAAGATTGTGGGTTTTGGTGCTCTGATGCTTAGAAGTAAGTTGGGCTCAGTTCTACCCATCTATGTCTCACTATTAGCCTGCAACAGAAGCAGGGTTCATGCAAACTTGGGCTGCAGGGGCCAGTCCACCTTGCTCAGCCTCTTAGATCAGCCTGGTGTTATGCACTGCTGCAGATGTTATCCCATGTGTTAATAGCCCCTTCCCTCTTCTGCCGTTTGGCTTCACCCTCACTGCAGCGGGGCCATCAGCTCGGCCACCACTCACCCAAGGCTTCTCTGTGCCTCCCTGGAGGGGACAGCACTGACCTGGAACAGAAACCAAGGCTCGGACCCAGACTTACACAATCTCTACGTGTTTTTCCTCCCTGATCATGCCTGCAGCAAGTGCAGGCTTGCAGGCTAGATGCAGAGCGCGGGGGTGGGACAAGGCCAGTATATGCTGGGCTTCACGGGGGAGGGAATCCTCAGGGAAAAGGGCTGTGATGGGAACCCAGAGAGTCACTGGTGCTGCAGCATGGGGGCAGGTTTTTGGAAGGATCAGCAGCTGGGGAATTGCTCTCTAGTGCCTTGGGCAGGATTGCGGAGGAGCAGTGGTGGCAGAAAGGCAGCAAGGAACACAACCTCTAAAAAAGATTTTTTAATAAAAGGAGAAACTAAGGAAAAGTGTAAGATGGCTGAGACGAAGGCCTGCCAAAAAGATGAAGTGGTGTATTTAAGAGCTGGGACTGGGAAATGATCAGCCATAGTGTTTTGATCAGTGTACTCCTTGAGGTAGAAACTGGAGGAGGAGGAGGTGGTGTTGGCTCATAAGCTGTTTCCCTTGAAGCGGTGAAAGGGTAAAGTACACAGCTGACCATATGGGACCAGAAGAAAGTGGTGATGTGAAAGAACTGTGGAGAGACGGCAACCAGTGAGGTAAAACTCTTCTCACAGGAGTCAGCACTTCATCACCCTCCGGGCAGGAGGGCCCTCTGTGCAGTCCCTGAAGACCATTAGGGCAACCCATAGAAAATCTGAAGATAAAACAAGACATTTGACCTAAACTGTGTGCTCAGACTCTTCCTTTCTTTGAAAGAGAAATTCAGGACAAATCAACCCCAGGGGATGATATATTCTCAGAGAGGGTAAGCTGAAGCAGCAGCCAGACATTTAGCAAGGATCAGGTGCACCCATGCCACCATGGGTGTGTACACCCAAACTGATCAGCCTCGTTATGGATAACTTCCATAATACCCACAGAGCTCTTTAATGTACTTCATGCATCTGGGACCATGATGGATCCGTACTTACGCTTCTGGCAAATGTACACAGCTATACCCTGTTGTTACTAAGGGAAACTGATGACCCAGCCGTCTGACTGAATGAAACAGTCGGGTGTTGAAGGAGACAGTTGCAGTGCTCCTAGGCTGGTACGCCAGTCGGAAAATTGGCTTAATGTGCGTGGGGTTGTGAACTGCAGCTTGCGTAACTGTGGAGGGTGATGACTGCTAATGCCCACCTTCCCTCTTCTTGAGGACTCGAGAGAAAAGTCTTTGAACAATCCCTCAAGTTTTTATTTTCTTAGACCTTTGCAGGATGTTTGCTGCCATCCTTCTCTCTTTCCAGAGAGGAAATCCACTTGATAGTGGCCGTAACTGCGGTTACAAATCTACTTCATAAACCTGCTGTCACTAGACAGGGCTTTTTAAAAAAAGTAGCAGTAATCAATTTTGTGAGTGTTTAAGCTTGAGAGATTTTTGTGGTCAATGTGATCTTATGGGAGCTGATGTTTCCCGGATGTTCTCACTGGAATGCTGCAGCTGTGCTTTTAACTCTTAGTGGGCTGGAAGTGCTTTATTTTCCTGTTCCTCACAAAGTAGCTTTCACAAGGGACTTGATAACCAAGGTGCTGCAGAGGCCTCTGGCTTAAAGAACCAGCAGAGCCCTTAAGCTCAGTGCTTAAGTGCTTTGTTGGATTAAGATAATGTCTAATAACCCCTTGGAGAATCATATCTTAGCTGCCCAAAGTTTCTCAGATAATAAACAGCAATTCAAGAAAGTAAAGATTTCCAGTCAGCATCTGCCTTTTAACAAGACTTTAGAAGGTTACTATGCACCAATATATTCATGCATCCTAAAAATAGCACAGGTTGGGGGATCAGACCATAAACAACTGTACCGTAAATGCACTAGTCATTAGTCACCCTATGTTATCAGTTTATTTTTCTTTTTCCTAAAAGCTGTAGTCGTCCAGTCATCCAACAGGTATTGGATCTCTCTGAGTTTTCAGCTCACTGAACCAGAAGTGCTGGTGTTTCTTTGTGGAAAAATGAATGTAATACTTTCTGCCCATTCTTGGTACCTGGGATGGAGCCTCGGGAGGAGCAGGCTCCATTTGTAACACATTTCTCTAAGGGAATGTGCTTGGTCTTGCTTTTGGTAAGTTTCAAGTCATTAGAGATCTACAGAAACTGGATGATTCCTTAATGAACAAGGAGACATTCTTATCATTTAATTGCATCTTGAACTCTTTGTTAGAAACCTGAAGCAGGAATAGAAAAGTGATATGAAATGTCATAGAAAGACTTGCAATTTAAAACAAAGCCAAGCACTCCCTTGTACCAGCTCCTTTTACAACTCCTTCCCCTTAAGCAACACTAGTGTCCTAGGATTATTTCTCCCATTTTTTGGTTAGCAAAAAAGACAACCTTGTTTGAGGGGCTATTCATTTAGGGCTTGTCAACAAATCATATCTTTAGAAAGTGAACTTGAATTTAATTAAAGGAGTGAATTCCAAAATGAATTAATTAAATTGAATTAAACTGCCCTGTGGACACTGTTAAACACACCACTGTGGCTGTCAGTGCTTATTCCCTTTGGAAGAGTAAAAGCATCTATGTGGGAGTTTAATTTAGTTTAACCAATCCACTTCAAAGACAAATAAGGATTAACTTTCCTGGGTGTCCTCATTTGTACAAGCACACAACCCTCTCAGAGGTTAGTCTGAACTTAAATAATGTTGGGACTTTTCTCCTGTTGTGACCGTTGGGCTAATTGGGCTGATACTCTGCTGAAGTCGGTGAGATTTTTTTTCCCCTCAAAAAGACTAGTGTAAAAAGAGGGAGGAAGGGAAGAGATTCAAACCAGGTTTAATTGGGGTGCACAGCATAGCAGCTGGCAGGCGATGCTGGTCAGTGCAGTGCCCCTCCGTGCACCCTCACCAGCCGCCCCAAAGAAGGAGGGTAGAGCGGGCATTTGGGCATCTCCTCCTTGGGATCTTACAGACAAAGAAGTGGACCAGGAGACAGCCCTGCGTACAGCTCTTTTACCGTTTTCTGAACAACCTGCCCCCAGTATCATGGTTTAGCTGTTTCCCTCCCCCCCTTTTTTTAGAAACCCCCCTTTTAAAGGCTTTTTAGCCTTCCTTTAATAGTTGTTTTTGTTTGTCCCTTCAGATAACCCTTGTTCTAACCACTGATATGGGAGAAATAGTGCCAATTATAATGGTTCAGGAGTAGAAAGGGAGCAGGAGTTATTCCAAGGGAAAGATTTGCTGCAGAACCATGCTTCAGGGGGGAATTTGACAGGAGCAAGGAAGAAAGGGAGCAGATTTTAACCCTTGTGTACAGAAAGGCTCACTCAAACAGATTTTATTTTTCTGTCCTTGTTGTGTACTACCTTCACTTGAAGAAGACTCCCCTGTTGTGGGACAGCTCTCACACTGTTTGGATCCAGCCCCTTCCAACAGGCAGAAAGTCTGTTCCACAGTTAGGTGTAAACATTGCAAAATGTAAGCATCGCTGGGATTTTTTTTTGTATGCGCAAAGCCTAACATTGAAAGCCATTCTACCTGCCTGCGGAAGAGTTCTGGGTGGGGAGGAGTGTGCAGATTCCCTGAGCAACCCGGGAAGAACGGAGGTTAAGCTGTAAAGGCCAATTCAGCCTTCCAAAAATGAGTTTCAGTAATCTGTGAGACATCACAGAAGAATGAAAGGGAGTTTCAGAATAGCCTTATTTTAAATAAAAACATACTTTGGCAACGCTATGTGAAATGAAAACTGACGTGCTTGACCATCGTATTGACATGTTCATCAAACCACTCGACAGACTGCAAATATCCATGCAGATTCAGTGCCAAAAGCTGGAGCAGCCAACCAGATGTGGAGCAGACTGCGGCTGAGCCTGTCTGCTCCCCCAGCAAGGACGGAGAGAAGCTGCTCGTTGGGGCTGCAGTCCATCAGTTCTGTCCCCGGACATCCCCAGCAGCAGAGACACCAGCATCCCTTCTCCTTGTGAGATGTTTCAGGAGGGAGGTTTTCTTCTGTTGGGGACTGGGCTGATGAAAAGCCCACTAGGGAGAGTGTTGGAGTGGGAGCACAAGGAACTTTAGGATGGGGAGTGGCGCTACAAAATATCAGCTCTCTGCAAGTATTTAATATCATACAAAAGCGTGAAACAGAGTGCTGTGTTTGCTGGATGCGAGTGTTCCAGCACATTCCTCAATCAGATGTCTATACCTCAGGGAACTGGGCTCCTACTGAGATTTTGCATGATAACAATTCAAAATAGACTTCTATAAGAGCCACTTCAGACTTGTTTTAACTAATGAGTATTTGTGCCAATAAACTTGCTTGCTAAGTTACTGCCGGAAAGCAATAGCTAGTCCAGTCCTGAGCAGCCTAAAAATCTGCTATGTATATATTTATACAACGTCTGCATGCAGGTGCCAAGACATAGCTGAGGGCTCACAAGTTCCACCAGCACAGGAGTAATAGACATGATTACTGTAAACACACTGCAAGCAAACATGCTTAAAAACCTTCAGAGAAACATTACAAAGTTCCCATTCTTCACAATGTTTTCTGAATGCAGCAGATGTTGGGAACTAAGCACTGTGATGCAGATTGCCAGGTATCCAAGACCCACAATGAATGTGCTATTAATCACTGGCTGCACTTGTTCAGCTCTGAGTAATGACGAAATGCTATAAGAAATACTTCAATCCTCCAGTTACAGTAAAATAGAGCCTAACGTCAAAACAAAGGGACTGTCAAGAAGTAATAATTTCTTGAGAACGTAGTAATATAAACTGCTTAATTCTTGGGCAGCTAATGGTATGTAACAATGTTGTCTAGCTCTATGAACAGTGCATAGCCCGAGCCAGAGCTCTGGGGAAGCTGCACCGTCAGCCAAGCAGTCAGACCCCTCTACCTACCCCCTTGCTTAAAACTCATGAATCCATCAATCCAGTTGAGAGTTGAACTGTGGTAGGTCAGTGACTTTGTAAATCACTGAGGAGAAAACAGGATGGGTTTGGAAAGTAAAGGGAATGAGAACAGGCCGAGGAGAAAGGAAGAAACCAACTCAAAGTGCGGATTCTGAAGGAAAAAGCAACCATTTTGAGTAACAACGATTTTGTGATTGTTAAGAGAAGTGTAAATAGTGTTCTATAAATATTAGTAAGCACTGAAATAAGACTCCGGTGCTGAAACACACAGTCATATGAACATACGGTGTTTAATGAATCAGAAATACCTCTCTTACCACACACTTAAGGAGGGGGAATTTCAACCCAAACAGTAAAAACTAAGTTGGAGAATTGCTATTTGTGAACTGAAGACTCACTCCTCAGCCCCTGAAGAGTGACACAGGGGACTGTGACACATAGTTTTATAACTAGAGAAATGGAGTGAGATTCCAGTTTGATTTCAGAAAGCTGCGTTGCTCTCACCAGCTCCCTGTGCAACGCTGAGCGAGATACGTACTCTCCTTATGTCTTGCTGTCTCACCCTTCTTGTCCGCTTACACGGAAAACTCCTGTGCCATCTGTATCTTTCCGTGTAGCTGATATTAACCTCTTCTTTATTTAGCTGCTGCTGTGAATCATTTGGTTTTGATTAAAGTTGCATAATAACAGAAAATACCCCAATGGAAACAAAAGGAGAGAGCTTTTTGGGCCACAGCTGTTGTTCTGCTTCGACCTTTCTCCAAGCACAGAAGTGCTTTACCCCATCTCAGACCAAAAGCAACCTTGTGCACATTAAGCTGCATGCTCCCATCATAAAATGGGATTTACTCGTCCTGTAGGCAGCAAGCTGAATCAACAACCAGCACAGGGACAGCGATGTTAATACATTTAATTATAAACATAGCATCGTTCTGCGATGGAGCTCCACGCTGACAGCCTGGAATGGAGCCGACCCGGAGCACAGGCAGCTCCCACACGTGCTGCATCCCCCTCCCCGCCGCGGAGACACATCCCTGCTTCTTGGCACCAAAGAGCAACCGTGGGCTCCCCGAAGGAGCCGGGTTTTACAGCTCACCCACTCCCAGAGCCACCTCTTCACCCCCAGGAAATGCTGTTCTGGGTAAATGAGCCCCACTAGACTTTGAAGTCTGTTTCTTGGTAATTCACGGAAGAAGAAAAGGTTGCCTCAGCTCTGCAGATGGTGTGTGGCTGAGGTCCAGATGAAGGCAGCAAAAATCGCTCTTTCAGAAAGCTGCAGGCTTTCTTCTTGCCCGTGAACTCATGGGCTCAGCCCAGCTATGAAGGAACCCAACTTAATGGATGTATTTTCTTGGACTGTACTATAAAGGGACAGCTGAAGGTGCAGATTTAATAGTGAAAAGGAGTGATGTCCTGCTGTACTGCGCTGCTCCTGCTGCACTCTGCTCTCTGCCAAAGTGCTCTCGTACACTATCACTGTTTGAAGGGTTATAGAAAAACATTTTAACGAGGAAATGCTACTCACTCATACACAGTTTGTCTGCATGTGGAGGTGGGGGCTGACTTTTTAAAGTTAAAATGGCTTGCTCACCTCCTGAGTTGCAGTGGGAGTTAGATGCCAGCTAACACACTTTTTCCCTCTGCACCCGAGGTGTCTTACCTACATCCTTTGTGTTTTAAAAAATCTGACCCTGGGCTCTAGTGTGCTATTTAGACTTACTTTTCAAAAGACAAAAAAAAGCATCAAAGAGCTATTTCTGCCTTTTGCAAAGCAATTCTAGTATTTCTTAGCTTGAATCCTCAGGCACGTGTTCCTTTCTCTTCTTCCCTGCTCCTTCTACCCACACAGGATCCACACTGTTAACTCTCTGTTTTGCAACTGCATTTTTCTTCCTCTCAGATTATTCTTATCTGTTGTACCAAAAAAAATCCCTTTAACTGGTCTCCAGTCTTTCAGTCTCATCTCAGTGAGCATATTTGCATAAATGTTACTGCGGTGGTGCAGGAATCTTTACAAGGGAATTGGATTGCAGAGGCCAGGTGATTAGTTTCAAAATTTATAAAAGATTTTGCATTTCCTTGCAAATACGCCAACTATATCATTCACAAAGCAGCATTTTCAATACAGCAAACAGTTAAGCCAAGGAAAATCAGTCTTTAGAATTCTTTTTTCCCCTTTGTATTGAAGGCATGCCGTATTAAAACAGATTAAAAATGAAAATACAGAGGTATGCACATTTGCATATAGTAAATATGTATGTTTGCATGGACTGCTCTAAGGCTCTTTCAAGTGAATATAATACCATCTTTCAAATAATTACAACTAAAATGCAAAATGTCAAGTATTGATCATAAAAGATACATTCAACATTATAACAAACTTGTCAGGAAAAATAATACAAAATAAAGACATCCCAGAGCTATTAAATTTTAAGAAATACATCATTTCTACATTGTAAAATGAAAACTGTATTCTTCTCTTCTTCAGTTTTACATCCTACTGTCCTCCATAAATTTTAAGTGGTAAAAGGTAGTGTCTGCAATGCCCATAATTCCTTATATCATCATATAATGTCCAATAGGGAATATTCTAACACCTTTAGTTGTCTTTTTCTGAGCACGGCATAACAAAGACCATGAGGCGAGCTGTTTTCATTGCAGATTAAAGTCAAGCTTGGAGGTAAAGGAGGTCAGAACGCCCCTTCTTTTTTCCTGTTGAAACTTCCCTGGGGAAACCTCTTTAAAAAAACTCAAGTAAAAGGAAAACTAAGTTCTTCATAGCACTCTTAAAACCAGAATGTTTTGTTATGAAATGACAATATTCAAACTTAGATCCATTTTTAAAATGCAAAACCAAAATGAAACATCTGTTTTGACTTAATGCCATGATTTTGGCATTTGGAAATTTTAAGGTTTTGACTTCTGGATTCACATGCTTTTTAGAAAAACAGGCCCCTCCTTTTCCTCCCCCCACCCTGAAACCTCAAATCTGGAAAATATTTAAAGCAGCATGTAAATATTCTCTTTTTCCCCTGCTTCCCTCCCACCCCCATTTTCCTGCTGTTTTCTAACCATTTCCAGTTGTCAGGAAGATGTGCTGGTAAAACAGAATGGAAAAAAAAATCATCATATACAATAAACCCAAAAGAACATACAGGTGTTTGGGCTTCTGTGTTTGTGAGAAAGATCTCTAATCTTCATATGTCCTCTAGAGATACAGACTTTGAAATAAAATGCTTCAAGCCATGTGTTTGTCTTTCTTGTGCATGTTGGTCCAAATGCATCACTGGGCTGATTCTCTTTATGGCTAGAGCTGCACTGAGGAAGCATTACTGCTGTCTGAGGGGACCGTGTGGTGTGGTAACTACATCTGTGAAATACTAAGCATCGACTTTAAATGAGAATAGCAATATTTCTCTTCCTTTGTAAAGCACTTTGAGATTCATGGAGGAAACAGAGTCATGGAGCATGATTACACGACATGTTTGCTTTGCAGTTACTGACACTCACAGTATAGAGAGTTCTAGCACTCATAATAAGGTGCAAAGAAAGAATGAGTGAAAAAGCATGTTTTTATCTAAGTAGGGCTGTTTCTGAAGATGTCACTGTTCCTCAAACACCCCTTGTTAACCTGTTGCCTTGCTTCTGTAAATAAGATGACTCCATTTTAAACTATATGTTGGTTTGGGATGGCCCAAAGTCACCAGTAACCAGCAGTGGTCACCTGGAAAGTAACTGAGTCCTGAAATGTTCTTCCTCCTCTCTCCTGGCTTGAGTACGTTCACCTCAGTATATTTTGCCTTCCCAAAAGGAAAGCACTGCTGGCTGTTGTAACGGACATGGATGTGTGCGCCGGCACGAAGGCGTCAGCAGCCGTTGGGTATTTCTGACACCGCTGAATTACCCAGGCTGAGTGCATGGGGGTAGGAGCCAGAGCTGCTCTTCATGTCATGCCTACTTCTGAAATGGTCTGACAGGAGTTCTAAAATAAGAGTTTGGTCAAAATGCATGACAGTTGTACAGTAAAAGGTAACTTTTTCCATGACCATCTCATTCCACAAATGACTAATTACAGGTTTATGAGTAATTGCTTTTGATTTTTCTTAGTCCTCTGGTTATCTTCTTACTCTCTCTAAACTGGAAACCTCTTGCCAGTTGCCTATGCTGGTATCAGAGCTCAGATGAGATGCTTTTTGCTGGATCTGGATGGACACTCTCCATCTCCCATTCTGCATCCCTAAAGAAGTCTGTTTTGCGTAACACTGAAGATGGGAGGACTGGTAGGTCAATGGGGGTCACTGTGCCATCTGGAGTACTTGAAGGAAATTGCTGCCCTGTGTCTTTTGGCCAAAGAAACTGCCAATGTCTTCTTGTAGGGGACAGCTCACTCTTGTTAGCAGCAAAACAGTAAATGTAAATGTGTTGCATTAAATATTTCCTACTGACCAAAGAGCTTGAAAAGTTAGTCTCTTACTTAGCTTCCTGGTCATTACCATGTGGGTCTTCATACTATGTATAACTAATTTTAGAACAGCAGAATCCCATGTGGCCCCCTTGGAGAAGCACTTTAGTAGTAATACTCCTGGGCTCTTTGCCTTGAACTATACTCAGGTATTTTAATCGAAAATTTTGCTTCAAATAAAAAAAATATTCTTCTGTGTTGCATATTCTATTAGTATTGAACTTTTCTTGACTAAGCTGGCAGGACCAGAGGAGGATGAGCAAAGATAGTGCAGACTGTAGTGTTCCTTCCTCCAGTGGGATAGCTGAGATAATCCCGACTTTGGCTCCAGCCTGTGCTAGCAACCAACAGGCACAGAAGGACAAGCTGGTACCTAGTGACTGATGGACTGCAGAGAGGCATTAATCATGTTTTCTTTCTTTTTCATGGGTCCACAGGGCTGATAGCGAGGAAAATATGTGACATGGCTTACTGTGATAGCCTAAGCTCCTTCCTGGTAGGCTCTGTTTGTTTCCTTTACTATTATGTAGACTTCATGGTTAGTTTCTGCTGGAGTGGTGTTTAGAAATTAATTGTTTTTTATTCAAAGTAACCTTATTGTGCCATGACAGCCATTCATAAGCTGTCTAAGATGGATTGGTATATTAATGGATATCCTGTTCCAGGGAAGTTTCTGTTTTACAGTTCGATTCAATGAGTCAAGCTTCAATCTAGTATTGCACGAGTATTCACAATGCTATGGGCTGCAAATGCACACAAAGGAAAACATCCACCCTAGTGGCAGTGGAGTACATAATGCTGTGGAAATAGCCAGTTTTCTCTGCAAGTTAGCAGCAGGCAGTAGTGACTTTTATTGTTTCGAAAGTTAAAAAGCCGCCCGATTCTGGTTGACATCAGCATCTAAAGCAAAAGTGTCAATCTACTTTGCAGTTCAATAGTTGTGAAATACAATTTTTTTTTCAAAAAATAGCAATTAGATTCAAACCATCTTTTGCCCTCTGTCCACTGGAGTCAATGGCATTCCAGAGAGAGAGGCTGAGGTCGTGATTTTGCCCACAGTCACGATCTACCTTAAAATGTCACTTACTGTTCCTGGCGAGTGTCAATAAAGGCTGCTGTTGAACTAGCTCTATATTTAATAAGACTTGCTACAGTAGACAAGGACAAATTATTCCAGAAAGAGTGGTTAAAACATGCTCCTGGGGGTTTCATGGTTGCATGGTGTAATCAAGACCTTGGCAAATCTGTTGTCCTACCAGTATTTTTCCAGTTGGTAGTTCTTATATAGATTTGTTCCAGCTCTGAACAGAGGTGACCAAAGACTGGAAATATTTTACTGCATGTATATCTCTAAATCTGAAAAGGCAATTCTGCTGGATTAATAGCCTAATGTAGAAAAAGGTAGAGCGTTTTGCTGTAATGTTCCAGCTGATGGTGAAACAAATGTGGTAGAACTACTCTGTGGAGATTAAAGTTTTTTTAAAGCCAATTATACTTGACAGAAATTGCAAAAAATTGTTTCTAATTTTAGATTGCAAAATATGGAATTACATATTTAACACCTGCAAAATCTTGCTACAGCCAGATACATGCCATTTGTGGAAATGCACAGACTGATGCATGGTATACAGGCCATGGTATATGTGTTCAATTAACCAACAATTCTGCATGCCAATCTTCACAGCATTTGAGTGTCTGCTTTGCAAAAGTCAGAAGCAGATATTGAGGATATGGAGAGCCTGTACCTTCTATTCATAAGACTTTTCAAGGTTGAGTGCTTGGAAATCTTGAAAAGCTGAGGTTTGGAATCTCAGGTATGCCTTTTTGTGCCACTGGTGAGTTTGAAAATACTAGCTCCCAGGCTGTACAAGCAGCTGTTGGGTTGTTTTTTTTTTCCTATGTCCTCATTACAGATTAAGCTTTGTGTGTGTATTACAATTTTATGAACGGACTTATTTCTAATGAAATACTCAATTTACTCTTTGAAAAATAAAAATACAACCCCATGGTGTGATTCTATATAATTTAAAATAGTTTGTAAAGCTTGTAGCAAATAGTCTGAACCACTATCGCAATGAAGAGACTAAAAACTGAATTATCATTAAAATAAAATCAAAGTAATCAACAAGTTTAAATGAACCTGTTGAATACCTTTGTTTCAATATACCAACTTTTAAGACATAAAGTATTAATCTAACATACATTTGTAAGTTTGCTTTACTCTCATTATTCTCTTTGTGCCAGTGACCGAATGGAACTGCTCCTCGTGGTAAAAGTAGTCAGTCCTACAGGGGCTTGTAGGAGCCTGCAGGATCAAAGTCTTAAATTTGAGGTTTTATATTTCATTTCAGTGACAGCTGAGTGAATAATTTTTAACCACTTACTTAGTTAATCTGCTTGGCTTGTAAGCAAGAACCTAGATATTTCACAGTTCTTGATTACTAATAGTTATTCTAAGTTTTGGAGGAAATGGATGGTCTTCATGAAGCATGAAGATTTGCAGCTGGTGGTGAGACCTTGGGGTGGAAACAGCAGTAACCACAACTGTGCTAGAAATGTGTTTAGAAATTTTCCAGTGTTTATTAACATTTCTTAAATGCCTGGTACTGGGGTGTATTTGTGGTACTATCAATATTGATCCTGAATCTACAGTTCAGTGATTGCTGGTTAACTACGTGCCATTAATAATTCTACCAGCCACTTCAATACTGATTTGGTTCAACCTGTTGTTTGAGCTGACTAGTTTTTCCCTGTGACATGATGCACTTGTTCCTCATCAGCAAATGGCATAGTATGGTTTGTACTTCATAGAAAAGGCAACATTTTTGATCCTTTACCCTGTGTAGTACTTCTCATATCCTTTTAAAATTCATTGTGTGCAGTAATTACTTAAATTTATTATCAAAACCCAATCAATCTCAGATAAAAGAAAACTAACTTTCTGCACCTATGGCTCCATTTTCCACTACTCACAAGTGAAAAAGTGCTGAGTAATGAACAGTACAGCAGATAATCAAAATGAGAAACAAAACAAACACAATAGATTTTCTCAGGAATTAAAGAAATCCTTGGAGATTATTAGTGAGATTTCAAAAATGAACATTGACTTACAATATCTGTGCACTAATTCTTTAAAGCCCCTGTGAACTCATTATTGATGTTTTCTAGAATACACAGTGTACCAGAGAATAAAATCACTTTTGAAAGCAATTTGTGGAGTTTTGTGAATGTCAGTGATGAAGATCTTTGCTGTTCCTGTGTTCATCTAAAAAATTTTACATCAGCAATACTTGAATAGAAGCAACACAGGAAATTAATAAAACCCCATGAAAACCTTTCCAGGGTATATTACTTAAGCTGTGAATCAGATGAGGAACTTGTCTAAACAGATTAATTTCAACGGTACATAGCTTGTACAAAGTCATTATGATGTACACATACCTTAGCACAGCCAAAGTACTTTTGTTCTTTGAAAGGCTCTATTAGAGGTAAAAATCTGTAGAGACAAGTTGGTAAGCAGCCCCTTAGCGCCCAGGCTATGGCAAACACCGCTGACTGCTGTTACCGACCTTTGGGTGCCACACATGGCCGTGCTGGCCGGCAAAAGGCACAGCCTCTTCTCAAAACACCCCATCTGAAAGGAGAAAGCGCTTGCTTGCTTGCTTCTTTTGATGGAGATTTGGATGATTCAAACTCCAGACATTTGAAGAAAATAAAAATGTTTGAATGCCTTATGAATGAGTCACAATGCAATTTTGGATCTGTCTGTTGGCATGACAAAGTATCCATTGTAGAGAAAGGATTTCCTGATCTTGAAAATGCTACTGAATAATGGGCTTATAAAAGCAAACTTTTTGCAAAATCTCTGCTATTAAAAAATGTCTTTTTAAGCTTTCCAGTCGAGACACGACTTGTTTTTCTGTCAAGCACTCTCAGGAGTATTTACTCTGCATTTTCACTGTTTTAAATTCCTATTGTCAGACTGCTTGGAAAGGAGAAAGCAGCAACAACTTCATGGAGGCCAGGCAGAAAGATTTGGAATTTGCAACCTGGAGACCATTACTCTAACTCTCTTGAGTTTCTGACTTAAAACAGCCTGCATTTCTTTTCAAGTAGGTCTTATTTTTATGATGGTCTACATTGCCTAGCTTTAAAAATAAGAGGGAAAAAAATGTAGAATGCTTGTCTATTAATGAATGAAATGTGAAAGAAAACAAAAGTAGTAAAAGAAAACAACAATAACCATGTAAGCAGAGCAAAAATTCATGAAATGGTGTTCATATATTTTAGGATAAATGGAAAAAAGTCAGGGATGTTGTGCACTTAAATTCCTTGCATTTCCCAGTGGTTCTCACAATCTGGTATTTTATGATAAACGGTTGAAATCAGTAGGGAAGCTTGATCACAGACGGTTTGTCGTAACCACATGTGGACAGATGCTCGGGAAATGGGTCACACTAGTGCAGATCTGAGCGCAGATTCCAGCTGTTGAGGGTGCAGCTATGAGATTATCCTTAGCTGCGGAGGAACACCGGTGTAAAATATGATGCGGTGTAGGTTTTCTGCATTTCAAAGGTGAAATGCCAAATTTGAAAGATACCCTATCTGAACAGCTTAACGAGTGGTAACGAGGGAGCCCATGGGTCTGTGGCCGGTGCCCCGCAGGGCACCACGGAGGAGCCGCATGGCAGGTGTACCTCTGACTTTGCTGAGCAGCCCTCCACATGCGCTAAGGCCACACCAGTGGCGTTTTGTTCAACACGCATTCTTCAGGTGTAGCATTGCCGAACAACACACACAGTGTTCTGTGCCTGTAGCAGTCAGAACAACAGAATTAACTATGGGGCAAGTGCTATGCACGACTTGTGTTTCCTGGCGGTATTTATGTTGGCAATGCTGTTTGGAAGCCAGCATGTTTTAGCCAGTGTTTACCCTTCTGTGCATAAAAGAAGTAGAGAGTAGATTTGTTTTCAATGAAGGTGGAATATTATATTTCATGCTCTTTTTTTTTTTAAACAGCATTTTCCTTGTTTATTTTATTTTCTTTCCCATTTGTGTTATCTATATCCCTATACTGCATTTTTGCTGAACTTTTCTTTCCTATATTCTCTTCCACTCCATACTTTCACTAAAGTTTCATTTACTTTTGAGTATTTCAGTTTGCTCCCCTTACCTTGGTCATAGCATTTTGCTGTTGCCAATCCTTATAATTTTTGGACAAATTTAGCTATATTTTTTGGTCACATAAAGACTATCTGCCTCTGGTTTATTTTTGATTCAGTTGTATATAATTAGATAACTGTGGGCTTCAACAGAGGAAAATTATAAATAAGAGTGAACTGTTATAATGTGAAATTAATGTTTTTATTGACATTTATTTTTCTTATTATTTGTCAGTTACAACTGTTTTTTATTCTAACCTCAAAACTATGGTTATCATTTCTTTTTAAGCTTGATAATTACTGAAGGAGCAGTAAAAAGATACTGGGGCTGTTGTCAGTCAGTATTTCAAATTCATAACTGCAGTGAAAACACTTCCCCCATTTTTTAAATTTTTATTATTCTATTGGTGAACAGAAGGTAACTGAAATACACAGGCCTTTTCTCCAGAGTACTTGAAATACATGAACCTGACATTCACATTTTTTCTAGTGCTCCAAGCACCTTCCTTTCTAGACAGCAATATTATCCTGACATGTTCACACTGCCTCCTGAGAGACGTAGTTGAATGAGCATCTTCCATCCTTTAAAAATACAGTTTCCCTCCTGTAGCAATCTCACATTCCTGAGTTGACTAGCAGATATTAGAGTATTCCAGCGATGATAAAATAGAAATGCTCCTAGTGAACATGCTGCAATGAATGCTTGTATTTCTCTAGTAATTTTTACAAAATAATAGGTTTCCGGGCCTTAGAATTGCTCCTGTGATACGAGCTCTATTCCATATCCCTTGGGGTTGCATTAATCAAGACATTCAGTGCTGCATATTATATAAGCTGTTCAAAGACTTTTTTTTTTTGGCTCAAGAGGGAAAATAGTACTTTCAGTGTGTCACTGTTTGAAGAAACCATTTGAAAGCATTTATAGCCAAGTTCTTCAAACTTTTTATACTAATAAGTTATATATAAGATGTTATGGAAAACAAACATACAGGAGAAGTTGAACCATACTATCACTGTCTTTCTGTAAAATGGCTAAAAAACCCACAACAGCATAAGGAAGGTATAAAATTTTGATTTCCGCGAGTGTCCTGCTCACTTCTCAGCTGTGTCATAGGGATAAGTTTTCAAGGGTGCCAAGTGGGCTTTCACCTTCCCGCCAGTGCCGTTGGGTACAGCACCGTGTCCCCATGAGGCACGCGTATTGTGCCACCTTGCTTCTTGCTCCTGGTTCCTTGCTCCACCTTTTGTCTCCTACATCAGTTGGGTTGGTCCCGAGTGATGCTCATTGGTTTGGTAATCTTTCTTCATAAATATTTTCTTTCTCTTTACTGTTATTCAGCAGTGTTATGACAGAAAAGACTGATTGGTTTTGCCTGAACACCCCCTGTTCCTTGTGTATTAGAAAGTTATTAACACTGGTGAGTCAGGGGAATGATTGTTTAAGTACTGACACAATCGCTGCTGTTTATTTTGGAAATAAATGACTGAGAGGGAGGCTGTAAGGAAAATGTTTGCTGATACTGCATATAGCTCCTTCAAAACCTGACCTCATAGTTTCTACAAAACCTGGCCTTTCCTTATGTTTTATAGCGACCTTGTGAAGTCAGCTTGCATTATCTGGTGGCAAATTCCAAACTCAAGAAATCATACATAAAAGGCAAAAATTTGGATTGTTGCCCTATTTTCTGTCAGGGGTCTGCACAATATTTCCCATGAAGCAGACACTTTATCAAAGAATGAAGTGCATGCTTCCCTCCAACAGCTCTGCCAAACTACCACTGCCCATGGCACAAAGACTGAGTGGGCAGTCCTAGGGTCTGCACTGACCGTCCTGATGGGGAAATAAAACAAAACAAAACAAAACAAAACATTGCAGGACGAGAGGAGAAGGGTAAATGAAGCCACATGGAAGTTTTTAAAGTAAATTATTGAGCAATGTAGGGTGAGCTAAAGTACGGCTTAATGCCT
This sequence comes from Cariama cristata, assembly GCF_000690535.1. NCBI lineage: Eukaryota > Metazoa > Chordata > Aves > Cariamiformes > Cariamidae > Cariama > Cariama cristata. The sequence goes on along the minus strand of NW_009634861.1, from coordinate 11,153 downwards.
CAGAGCGAACCACTTCTGATCCCTAAGTATTGCATCTTTTTCTTGACCTTGAGGGATCACAGAATGCTCTTAAACATGATTTCCAAGCCTTTATTAATCAAGGGAAAAGAAACTGTGTTCCTTGGACTGTATCCTTTGCTGCTATGTACTTAGGCTAAATGATGCATCAAGTTTACAACAAGCATTTTGACAGTTCAAACAGATGCATTAGTCATTCTGCATTAAGTCAGTTTCTCGAGGAGTGGGAAAATGTGCTATCTGTTCTTATGATATGGGAAAATATGCCTATGCACTGTCCACATGATACAAGGAGAATCAGGGACTTCATTTTCCAAGGCACTCTTCCAAAGCACTGAACGAATTTGATTTGGAAACATCACTGCAAGGTTTGCAAAGATGTGGTCCAGATGGGACACCTGAAGCTTCTGATTATTAAATCCATAACGGGATGAGGATTTCTGCTCTGAATGTTTCTCTCCAGATTATATGGTGATCTTTGGTTTAGCCAAATCCCTTTATTAAACCTGAGAAAAGGGATTTGTAAAACCAATTCCTACAGCCACCTGTGAGAATCAGATGCCATGGCACAGAACATGAAGTGCAGTTGCCCTGATGTGTTAGTTCAGTCCCTGGCCTGCTGTAGAGGATCCACGACCATCTCATCTCCATTTCACCGTGTGCAGAATGGAGAGGTTTTACAACCATTTGACTTGCCTGGGGAATCTATCACCATAACTTCAAGGGATATGAGTGAGGTGGGATTTAACTATACCCAGTAAGGCTTGGTCTTGTTCATGTTTATGGGAACATGAGTTTGACCTTGTAACAGTTCACGGGAAAGACACCGGGGCAGTTTTAAATCTATCAAGGTAGAGTCTAAATAGCTGCAAAGTCACCCGTTAATTAAAGATACTTCTGCTTATGATCCCAGGCAGCCAACATGGCTGCAATGCTGCTAGCCTCAGTTTTGCTGCAGAGTTGTAACATACACGGTACCTAGCTTTGACCTGGTCAGGATTTTGCACTGTAATATATTTACAGGTGTACAGAGCCAGCTTTAGTAATGCATTTTCTATCCACCTATTATAGCTAAATAATCTAAAGTCCTGTTGGTATTAGTGAACTTTGTGAAATATTTTGCCATTTTGTGGTAATCAGCAGCAAATCTAAGACTGGCTTCATTCATCTTTACACTTACACTGCACTTCCACAGTATCTCCCACCGGCACAGCCCAGCCCTTCACCTGGTGCCAGCGGACATGGTTCCTTTTGTGACGTCCATTGAGGCTTGGGCCTGATGGGCAGATCTCTTAAGTTTTCATACAATCACACTTTACTTTTAGCAAATGAACAAACAGGAAAAACAATAAATTATTGCCCTTTACCCAGGTTCTAATACACCATTCTGTGCATGTTTAACAATAGTAAACCATAAACAAGCACAGTAGTACCTTTTCCTTTATTCTCTATCAAGAAAAAAAAAAAAAAAAGTGTATCTAACTGTATTATCCAGCATAATACAAGATTTTCATAGCTTTCACAGTTTTCCCGTAGTGACTGATCTATGTTTCTGCTCTTATCAGCTAAGGCTGAACCCAGCAACATCGTGAATGGGAAAGACAAGACTCATCACATCTTCTTCTCTGTCACTTATCAGTGAGGGCATGTTGACCTAAGTGATGATGGGAAACAGGGGAAAGAGATAAGTACAGTTCACTTTTAGTCTCTCTTCACTGTCTTCAGAAAATCCACACAAGGTAAAGTAAAATCTAGGCATGAGTCCTAGAAAGGGCTTTGCCAAATAATTTTTATCTTTCAGTCACTTACTTTTCTACAAAGGAAATATAACAGTACTTCCAACCAGCTAAACTTTTGTAAGCACCAAAGAATTCATATTCTTTCAGGTTTGTTGCTGATAAGTGCTGTAGAAATAGAAAGCAATAATATTTAGAACTGGTCAAAAATAATATCAGTTCTGTAGCTGAATTCAGTATTTTGTTTTGTTTGCATCGGGCCCCAAACTGCCATTGAGAAAATTAAACTTTCCAGAATATTTGATTTAGACTTTATCTGAGTGTTCCCCCTTAGATAAGACTAAAATATTTTGATTTAACTGGGTCATATAGAAGGCTGAAATGAATATTTTGATAACACATTTCACATAGAAAAAATGTGGAAAAATTAATGCATCCCCGTGAAATGTTTCCTGTAATCCTCTCAGCCACATGGGTAAACAGCTCAGTTAACAATTTTGACTGCACCTCACTGTCACAACAGAAATAAAAATATTAAAAGAAAATGAGTCACCCACAAACTACGTTTTTTTTAAAAAAGAAAGCCTACTATTTGAGAGACTCAATGCTTTCGACCTACCAATTTCTGTGATGAACAAAATGAATCTTAGCCATCTGTTTTCAGTTATCTGGCACGAGTACGTATTTCTTGTAGTTTAATCTTTGATTAAGCTGAGAAGGGAAATGAATAATTTAATTGAATTGCATTTCGATTTGGAAGATTTATTTGCAGGATTAGAAGCAGTCTACCCTCCCAAGTCACAAATGTAGATGAACCCTGTGTCCTTAGTCTACTCCTCTGTGGATATTTGCCTGCATCATGAAGGATGCACATAATCTGATACCACTGATGGCATTACATCAGAAGAAGGATCAGAGCTGGAAAAGCTTAGAGAGCAAAATATACTCCGAGCTGCATGGGATACTCAAAGCTAACGTGCTTGCTTGTAGTTCAGCCTGGCTCTAGCTCAGCATGATTAGTTCTCTTTTTCAAGTTCACTAAATTTTTCATGAAGTTGAAGAAGAAAATTTCCTCTTTTTTTTTTTCCTTGTAACCTTTCTAAAGCTGCTGGAAGAGTGAAGAGTTGTCCCAGATAACCAAGTACACACAAGAAATTCTGGGCATGCCAAAATCCCTCTACTAAAGGAAATTACTTGAGATTTCTCTAGAGATAACACTGATAATTTAAAATGTAGTGCGATTTACTCACTATTGCTGCAAGGTAATTGAAAATGGTCTCTAGACCATGGATAAACCTTTGGGCATTACAGCTTTTTTCTTCTTTCAGCACGATGGAAGAATTTCTCTGGAAACGCTCCAGATTGCTCAAACACATGTCATTTCCTCAGCTTCTAGGGCAAGAACAGCAGAAAACTGTTTTAATCTTTCCAGGTAACATAGTTACGGAACTTCAGATTTTATGAACCCGCATTCCTTCCAACTGAAAGTACAATTTAATTAAACCTAGGAGAGGGCTGATAACATTAATCAAGGGTACATGAAAATTACTCATTTGCCTGTTTCTTGAGCAATAACTCAGATGAACAGATAAAGAATGCCACCTACAGTTAAGGTCAGGAATCTTGGTCTCTCCCAGGACACCTGTTTCGGGTTCCTAGCCTGTGACCAGAATACTAACGATCAGTTGCTAAGTCACAGCAACTGCATCATACCGAGCAAGGTAATTAGTTGCTGAAACTGGATGATATTGCCACAAATAAAATTAAAATTTCTTCCTTCAAGAGCATATGCAACTTCATCTGTGAGCATATATATTTTTAAAAACACAGTACCCAGTGTGCTGGGGTCCAGGCTGTCTATGTAGAAATTTACAGCAAGGATGCTGGGAAGTTGAAATATTGAGAGGTGCTTTACAGCCTTTTCCACAATTATGCTACGATGCAGTGAAAGAGAGTTAAGACGAACGTCATTTAAGCTGAATGCGGTATGCTAGAAAAGGAGGATTTTTCTTTCTAGCCAAAGAATTATTAGACTACACAAAGTGTCTTAATACAAAGCATTCACTACTTTGAGATAATTTGCAATAGTGACAATAGCTGAATGCACAGTTTTGAGTGTTGATCAGGCTGTTGGAGTTAGAAGACAAAACGCTAGAGTTAAATGAAACTAAAGTGAAGTATGTTACTCAACTCTCTTGCCTGTTTTGAAGAGCTCATGGTAGGAGAGCAGCCCTGCTGGCTGTTTCAGTTTAATTACCCAAGGGCAGTGGGTGTGATTCAGTTGCTCAGACACTGACTTCTTGCCCTTCTGACACTGTCCAGCTCCTAGCCCTCTGTGACTCTGCTTTGCTTTCCAGGCAGAATGATGCATATGCTGCTTCAAAAAGATGGGTCACACGAAGAGTATCCAAGACTGTGCTCTGGGCAAATGAATACAGTGCCTGAAGTTTCGGTCTGTAGGCTATTTTCCAACTTTTGACAGCAAAACACTTCTGAGCAGAGTTTGAACAAACAGCAGTCCCTTAAATTCTGAAACTGATCAAGCTATTAATTCTTTGGGCGTTATTAAAGTGACTGAACTTGTGTTATACACTAGCACCAGGTTGATGCTATCTTTTGGAAACAGCCAAGGTTAATGAAATTGCAATTTTCTTCTCCGTTTGGGTGATAACTTTGATTTCAGTTTAATTGTTGGTAACCTGGAGCCCTTCTCCAAATTGTGTAGCAACTGTCTCCGGCTGAAGCTCAAAATGCTGCCCTCCAGGCCTGCCATGATGGACCACAGTCCACCAAAGACAATCCCTGCCTGGGACCGAACGACATGCCGAGGTCCAGGGTCCTAATCATGACTCAGACATCGACTCCTGGCCTTGGCTGGGGCATCCTGATTTACTTCCCTCTCTCTAAAACTGAGAGATAAAGCCTGCTTTGAGAAATATCTTGAGATTTCAGGTTTATAAAGGGATATGCATAAGAACTAGGAAGTGTAATGTAATGATTTCATAGACTTCCTCACAGCCCATAAAAATCTTTGAAAGTAAATCTGTCCCAAATAATGAAACCAAGACATAATGCAAAAAGAATAATAATTAAAAAAAAGCAGTTATTTTTTTGGGGTCATTGATAGTTCTTTTTGTGAGAGGGCCTTCACTGACTGGGTGCTGAACAGCACTTTACCGATGGTTTCATTGCCATGAGTCAGGTAGCCGATGTAGACAACTGGCTTCCTGTTTTGCTTTGAAAGGCTGGCTTTTTGTAATTTGGGTGTTGCTAAACCAACTCTTCTCTTCTGTGAGTCTTCACATGATAACTTAGCAGAGGCTGCAAGGCTATTGCATGATAGCCAGCAGTTTCAGGCTTATCAAGAGTATTGTGAAAGTTGTGACTTGTTTTCTTTAAGGCTCCATTTTCTGGAGTCCTGGCATTGAATCTCTTTCTCTCTTTCTTGTACTACAACAGAAAAGCCCATATTAGTTTAAATGTCTGTAGGGTAAAGCTGAAAATAACACCATCAGTTTCAAGATCAAGGGCAAACAGAGCCCAGGGTGTATTTTATATTTTGACAATAAAATGCTCCTGAGCAGAGCCTGAACAAACAACAAATTTGTAACACCGATTTGACTATTGATTTCACAGAGAAGCTGGGAAAAGGCTTGCATTTGCATTTTCTCCCTTCAGAGCAGAGGAAGGGGCGAGAGGTGAGGCTGCCTGAATACAATGAGACAAGGAAATAAGCTTATGTTGGAAACTGTGGGCACCTCTTGCTAGTAAGTATGTCTATTTGTTGCCTGCCAAGCTGGAGTCGGATGGCCAGCTCTGTCTGTCCTTCCATTATTTTTTTTTCCCCTCACAATACCGTACACTGGTAACACACAAGGTCAAGCCCCTTATATTTATAATTTCATTTAAGTTGTCAGGAGGTGTGGCAGAGGCTTGAGCTGTAAGAATTGCTTTGCTGCAGGCCAAGATATTCCTTTAAATTCATCTGGCTTCTGTTACCTTTAGGGCAAAAATCAAGAAGAGAAAAGTTAACATCAGCTGCACACTCAGTACTTCCTCTGCAAAACTGCAGCCGCTGGCTTGTCTGTGACCTTGCCCCCTCACAGCCAAGGTCATTTCCTTCCTCAAAAGGCCGACCATGCTAACGCCTGCTCGCTGAGATGGGCTTTGGGAAGGAGCTGGGCCCTGCGGCGGGCAGCACTCTGTGCCGTGGAGGTGTTAGGCTCTGCTTGGAAGCCCGAGGAGCATTTCCTACCACGCTGTCAGCATGGCTATACCTGTGTCATCTTGCTAAGAACTGAGTCGTTCCTCAACGGGCAATTATAATGCTAAGGCATCAGGATCTCCCCTCTTCCTACTCCTTTAAACAGGTCTTCTATAACTCAAAATTTATGTTTTGTTTTAAGCAAGGCAAGAATTCTGGGGAAAGGTAACAACATCTCTGGGACTTTTTCATCTCATTGCAAGGCACCAGCACAACACCCACGCTCTGGAAGTCAGTCTGAGAGCAGGCACTAAAGGTTGCTCCGTGGTTCTCGAGAAGGGGAGAGAGACAGGGCTGGTGAAATGGGGGAAAACCAACGCTGCCTTTTGGCAAAAATTTAGGTTGTCATCACAGATGTGTGTTTCTGATTGAAGTCTTTTGGAGATGGTGAAAAAAAAGGGGTATGAATTTATCTGTATCAATACAGAAAATACAGGTTGACATTTCCTATACTGATTTTCACCCTATGTCGGTTTTCATTTAGTCAGGGTTGTGGTCTAACACGTATTAGAATGTACCTTCAAGTACTTTCTGAAACTGAAATTTTGTTGTTGTTGTTGTGGGTTTTTTCTGGTTTTTTTTTGTTTGTTTTGTTTTGTTTTGTTGGTGCTTATTATTCCAAACCCCTTTGATCTGTTGAATAAATGCATTCAGTTTGGATGGCCATAACCTTCCTGTGAAAACCAGGCAGCTTATACAGAGAAAAATAAGAGTTAAATGTGGAAGCGATTAGTCTAAGACCGTAGGAGCACTCATGTCTTCAGGAAACCACGTGGCCATTTGCATTTACATCCCCTCTAACACATTCATTGTTGAAGCCTAGAATCTGTCAACAGCATAAATCAATCCCCTGCACATATCACTAAGTTCAAGTTTATTATACCATCAAGGTGGAGCTCAGCTATCCCTGCTGTCATGCTGCTTTAAGTAAGCAAATAGATGAAGCTAATTTAAATATCATCTGGTTTTGGAGAGGACTGTGCTCTGTGCTTGCTTATATTGCAAAGAATTTGTGTTGGATTGGCTTGGAAATAACAGATCTGAGTGGGGAATTTTTTAAGAGAGGTAGAACTGAAGGGGAGTGAAAACTGATACTGAGTTTTTATATAACGCATCAAAGCTTTGGCATGGTTGTTGGCTTTTTGAGTGTGTAACTCTATCTCCTAATGTGAATTAGTTTCACCCACATGACAGAGCAGCAAGTATTTTGTTGCAGAGCTAGGCATTATCTTTTGGGCCCTGACGCAATGAGCCCACACTGGTATGACAGACATATCCTAACTGTTGGTTTTGCTTATTCTTTCTCTATAAGAGAGAATGGGCCAAGTATTCATCTTGTGGTGAGACTATATGAAAAGAATTACACAATTCAAGTAGGGATAAAACTAATGACATTTTATGAAGACAATTTTACTACAGCTCATACTTCCCTCTATGCCTGCTAGATTCTTCTGAAATTCTTCCTTACATTTTATAAGAGTTCTCCTGAAATGTCAGGTGGATGCGAATATTTGACCTACAAGTTGCTGCACTTCTGAACTCAGAAATAGCTCTGATTTGTTTTCATTTTTTGTGGATCAGTTTCCTAACCTTCCTGCTAGGCTGATGAAAACATCCTGCTAGGCTGATGAAAAACTTTCCATCCCTTTTTAGAGACACCTTAAAACAACAGAACTAAGGAAAAGATAAATTGCATGATTCTATTTTACCAATTCAAAATTAATTTATATGGCAGACCTGCTTTGAAATGATCCAGATAAAGCTCTGTGATTACAGTTAAGTGTAGTTCTCCATGTTTTTTTTCTTGATGTTAAATTGAAAAATACCTTTAATCACCTTCATCCCATTGTTCTTGGGTTATGATGAATAATTCTGTCCCTCTTGGCTGCTTACATGTCTCAGATGCTCACAGTAGGGTCTGATGGTAGATCCTCAGTACAGTTAACTACATTGAAGGGCAATGAGTCCATAGCCCCGTGTCCAGGACATTCATCTCGGAGACCTCAATCCCCATCCATCCTCTGATTTGTATCTAAAAAATATCTACAAACCAAAAAGTATTTAGCAAAGAGTTTAACAGCAGTTCACCACAGACTTAACAGACAAGAGAGAGAGTACGTTTCTCTCTTAAACAGGAGACCGGAGTTTGATGTCCTGTTCTGAAAGAGCTGGTGGATGAGGGATTTTAGCTGAGATCTCCTACAATTTAGCTGATTGCTGTACTCATTCAAGAGTTTATGGTTGAAGAGGGAGGAATGGGGAAAACACCCTCTCCTTCTCTCCCGGATGTGTACGGTGTTCACTGGCTATTCTCAGATGATGCATAACAAGGAAATGGGTATAATTGTCCTGGTGGGAAATCCCCAAAGCATTTGGATGTGTAACAGGGCTTCCACAAGCTACGGACTCAGGCCTTAGATACTTCTGTTTGACACTGCAGCCAGAAACTGGTGCCGAGACAATACGGCTGTCTACAGTTTGGGAAGCGGGAGAATCAGCAATGTGGGACTTTCACACCTGAACTCAAAGCCACGTCTGACTGCTTTTAATGGGTATGGCCCATAGTGGCTAGTGTAGCTATTCTGTGGCAATCACACACGCCTCACCATCAACAAAACCAGGTGAGCCATGCTCAGCATCCAGTGCCTGGTCACTTCAGGAACTCTGTAATAGAAAAAGCTTGTCATGAGCACTGATTAAAAGTATAATGGAAGGCTGGGGGGTAGCTGAGCGCATGGATGCACAGTGATGCAAGCTTCATTTTTGTTTTCATTCCACATCTTTAGCCCTGGCCTCTGTCAGTAGTAATGGAAAGTTATCGCTTTTGGCATGTGCGGATTTGCTGCCGCAGACATCTGTGCTTACCAGAGCTCCCCGTCAGGACAGCATTAATGAGCACTTTGGCAGCCCCAAAGAGGATGGCAGAGCTGGGCGAGCAGTCAGAGCTGCTGCAGCTGGGCACCGTGGGGCTACTCCATGGCTTACGTGGGGCAAAACTTTCCCGGGAGGCAGAGGTGGTAAATGAGGGCACACGCTAGGCTGTCAGCCCCGAGCTGCTGGTGTTTGGCGTAAGACGTGTGATGGGCTCTAGCTGCACCTATGCATGCACTCAGAGGAGCGATGGTCCAGTGGCGACTGCCTGCCTATGTTATTAATAACTTGCTAATGCAGTGTGTTTTCTTAATACCAAAAACAAAAATGAGACAATGACTGATTGAAAAAGGATTTTCTTTGTCTCTAATGGGTCGCATGGAAGAAAATCTCCTGAATAATTTATCAACTGGCTAATGACTGAATGTGGCTTTTATAATGTTGACGAAATAGTGCTAAATTCATCCCAGATATACTCGATGGAATTGCACCAGGGAGCAATTTGGCCCAGCCAATCTATTTCAGACATTTTTAACTGTTTCAGTATTAAAGGGACAGTGAGTAGGTAGCAGCAATAGATAGAGTCTCGAGAGCCCTTCAGGCTGTTTAAAATAAGTGGAGTTTTTTGTTTTGTTCATTCATGTTGTTGGACCTACAATCGATACCAGAAAAACTAAAGAAGCCACTCATTTAGAAAACATTGTATGTAGTTCTTTATTCCACATAAACTGCAGTCAGAGGGAATAAATAATGAATAAATCTAAAACAAAAAAAACAACCTACAGATGATGTTGAAGTAGAGCTCTTTCCTGTTGATTTAACTTTACCTTCTAAAAATAATTATTTGTTGTCATTTCCCTTTCAAGCACAGGGAATGTAACTTGTCATCTATCAGAAACTATTCATTAAAAGGAATTATTTTGTTGATTATAAACTTCCCAGAAAAGATACTAACCTTCAGTGATGTAATACAAGAAAATAAGGAAGAAGCAAAACCTCTTATTGATTCTTATCCCCTCAAGATCCTGGTCCAAATCTTGTGGTATCTTTTTTTTTTTGGATGAAGAAAAATGTATTTGAAGAAAATAAGGGACCTTAAGATAAAAGGATTGAGTCAATACTCCTGCTGGTTTTTACCAATGTAGGAAAAAGAGCCAGGCAGGATTTGGGGAAGGAAGGTGTGGATTTGACTGCACAAGAAAAATGGCAATGGCAAAGAGAGCTCACTTTACCTAGCTGGGGAATAGTGAGAAGTCCAATGACTGGGTTTTGCAGTAATAGACATTGAGGGCACAGTAATTTTAAATTTAAAATATAATTTCCTGATAGTTTCTTCTTAATAAATACAAGTCACAGCATGGGGGAAAAGGAGAGAGGGAGGCCACACTTCATCTTCTGAGCAATTAGGATGTTTCCACCACTACTGTGTCATGAAGTGTTGCCGTATGTCAAGTACAAATGCTGGAAATCAACTGAGTGCTTTGGAAGGTGATGGATGTTTCTGCTGCAAACTTCCATTGCCACAGTATCTCTGCCTAGTTATCAGGGTGAGCTAAAAATAAAGGCCAAATTTAATGTTATACTAAAATAGCACGTTTTCTGAGTTCAGAGTGAAGAGAACCAAACCACTGTTGTGTTAGAGTTCTGCAAGCACGCTGGAACTGGCATTTATGGGATCCGAAATGACACTTAGCACATAAATTAAGTGTGACACAGACAGCAGGTCTGGCTCACCAAACAGTTGTTTTACGAAAGCTCCAAATCCTCTGAGTTTACAGGGATAGTAAATTCCTAAAACATACTAGTTACTAAGCCGAAGAATTAGACATTTACAACTTTTGTTTCCCCATGGATATTCACCGCAAACATAAATCTCGGTGTACGTCATGGTTGCTTTCCTCGCAGGAACCTTTCCTCGCGTATACGTACGCGCAAATACAAACCAACAGCAAACGTTTCATGAGCTTAATGCATTCATATCTTGTATCACTTTAAAATGCCACAAGTGCGATTCAATCGGAGACACCTCGTTGACTTCTGCTACCCCATGCTTTTCACTGCCTCTACTTTTGCTTTCAGTGAAAAAACCCTTAGGTTTCAGCTCTTCAGTTGAATTTGCAGTTCAGGTTTTATACACCTCCGCAGCAAACAACTTCACTGCCCCCCTCCCATCACTGCTTTCTTATTTGTTTCTGGAGTTAGGCCTTGATCCCGGGAAGAAACAGGTGCCCACTCGGTGCCCACAACCGTGGAGTAACTCGTTT
>NW_009634860.1:552-12889 GCF_000690535.1 Cariama cristata | reverse complement strand
GGTGCACTTGATTCCCTCATCCAGGTCATCGGTAAAGATGTTAAACAGCACCGGCCCCAAAAACTGAGCCCTGGAAAACACCACTTGTCACCGGCCACCAACTGGATTTAGCTCCATTCGCCACCACTCTCTGGGCATGGCCAGCCAGCCAGTTTTTCACCCAGCGAAGAGTATGCCTGTCCAAGCCATGAGCTGCCAGTTTCTCCAGGAGAATGCCATGGGAGACAGTGTCAAAGGCCTTGCTGAAGTCTAGGTAGACCACATCCACAGCCTTTCCCTCATCCACCAGGTGGGTGACATGGTCATAGAAGGAGATCAGGTTGGTCAAGCAGGACCTGCCTTTCATGAGCCTATGCTGGCTGGACCTGATCCCCTGATTGTCCTGCCCATGCCTTCTGATCTCACTCAGGATGATTTGCTCCATAACCTTCCCCGGTACCGAGGTCAGGCTGACAGGTCTGTAGTTCCCCGAATCCTCCTTCCGGCCCTTCTTGTAGATGGGCGTCACATTGGCCAGCTCCAGTCGTCTGGGACCTCACCGGTTAGGCAGGACTGCTGGTAGATGATGGAGAGAACATCTGTTTCACATCTGACACTCTTTGGCTTGAAATTCAGAAAATGTGAAAAGAGCTCTGGGAAACAGTCACAAGCTGAAGAAGTGCCTAGCTGCCAAGGTGTTCATGGGCACTGGTGATAAGGCAGTATCCCACTGGTTTCCTGGTCACTGTCCTCAGTGAGAATGATGGTTTATGTCTTGGGGCAGCCCATAAACAACCCCCTACCCAATCCCTAAACATCTTTACTCTAGAGGTACTACATGCAAAGAACAGGCACATTTCAGCCCTAAGAAGCTTGGTGCCGACTCCTCTGGATGACTGAGGATCGATCAGAGGATGTGTCCTTTTATAAATAATACAGGCTTTGTTGTACATTTCTCTGCCTTGGTGGATTTCTTCTTCTTAACTGAAATCATGAATAATTGAAAGTTTAAGTAAATATTTATAACTGAGCGGACATTGTTTTACTGAATAAGCAGTAGGTGTATCTGATACATTCTTGATACAATATGTGTAATTCCTCTGCCTAGGTTAGAGTCAACACCTTTTAGTATTAACAGCCAGTGAGGTAATCTTATCCTTTGTTTATCTTAATGGCTTCTTTAGAGTTGCATCAAGCATGAATGTGGTTCACTGTATCTAACTGCTCTGGATCGAGAATAATAATGACTTAGTTCACAGCAGACAAAAGAGCTTCTATAAACTGCAGTGCTTTCCTATACAGAGGGGGAGTTGCAGAACGCTACCATGCAGTGAAACAGGGTGGCTGTTCCTTTTTGTGGTATTAGGATAGTCAGTGCTCAGTTCACTGTTCAGTGCTTTGAGGCTCTGAGAATGATGGAAGAGATGAAGGCTCAGGGATGGTACTTGTATCTACTGGTATGTGCAGTGTTTAGTACAGTGTCTGGATGATAACTTCTACTGCCAGATTTATTACCTTTGGGACCCCTATTACTTCTTAGGTTTAACCAGCTGAGAGTTGCTGAAAGGAAGAACACTTGTTTATTACAAGCACATGGTATCATCTAACCCAAGTATCTATCTTGTCACACTTGGTGTTTCCTCCTAAACACGACTGTCTATAAAAATTGCTGCTGAATTAAGTTCACAACAGGGACACACTGGGTCTTGATGCATTTAGTTCTTCTTAACTATTCTGCTGCTTCTCGGCTGATACAATTTCTCATCCAAGTAAATATCTTGTATGAAGATTTATTTTCCTCTTAAGACCTGATAGCATCCATTTCAGCTAAATCTTGACTTCTTAACCATTTGATGTCTTACTTCACTAAAAGTATTTTTCATGCTCTGTAGTAACTGAAGTACTGCAGTTGAGTGATGCTCTTCGAGATGACATCCTTCCTGAACTTGGTGTTCGATTTGAAGATCATGAAGGTACCCAATTGTGTCTTGCAACTTTGTAGGTAGCTATTTTTATAGTCTTACTATTTTCATAAGAAGTAGGAAAACAACCTGTGAAGACTAATGTGGAATAATCCAACAAACTCAAGGACTGCAAAGCTATAGCATATCATATTTCTGATGTATTAATATGTATTATAGAACTGTATATTGGAATATATGTATAGATTATGAAAATGTACATTGCAATCTTTTTTATCTTTTTGTATAGCACCTAATTTCTTAGTCACTTTCGAGTAATTACTCAGTTGTATTTGCATTCAGCTTGCAAAAAGAAAACAGTTATCATAGGGTAAATACATTTATCTTTGACTATTCAAGCATTGGCAACTCATTCATCTGTTTTTGCTTCTTTAGGACTTCCAACTGTGGTTAAATTAGTGGATAAGGACACGTTACTGAAAGAAAGAGAAGAAAAGAAAAAGGTGATTATTTTAAGCATTCTGTATTTTTCAAATTTGAAGTAATGTGTAAGCTATGGATACTTTTACATTTCTTTGATAACTTGGAAGAAAAATCTTAACAGACTAGCAACAAGGAAAATAACGTAAGAGAATTGATACTAAAATTTGAGTGTGTTCAGGAAAAGAATTTTTGAAACAGTAACTTCTTAAAGATTTTGTATGGGACCTAGTGAATAGCTCTAAGGTTTTTCGTTTGTTTGTTTGTTAAGATCTTCATATAATTAAGGGATGTTGAGTATTGCATACATACTGCCATATCTCTCTGGAAGAAAGATTCCAATGTGAAGCTAATTCGGACTTCTGTCTGTACAAATGAAGCTGACATTTTCCATAGAACTAGACTGTATTTATCTGATACGTGAGAACAAAGCACTGGCTCAATCTTAATTAATGTAGTATGGATGAGTTAGATATTCAGGGTGTGGGGGCAAGAATTCACATATTACTATATAAAGATTGTGAATTCTAATTCACATGCACAAGATCTGTACAGAAACGCTCCTTTTGGCACTTCCTAGCATTAATATTTGACTTTGTAACATTTAAAAGTAACACTTCACATGTCTGTCTTCAGTTTTAACAAATAATAAAATTTCATCATGACTAGAAATGTTTGGAAGACTTTCCAACATTTCTTCTTCCATGTGGATGTTTTTTTTTAGAAATCGCAGAAGTAAAATGTAGTTTCAGCCAATTCCAGATGTCTTCATCAAAAAGACGTTTGAAGGCAGTTTGTATATAGCTGCTGGGTGGAACCTGCAGCTACAGTACATTTGCCCTGAAAACAGTATTGTGTTCCGTGCTGGCAAAACCTGTGGAGAACTGATAGGTCGATCCTAAGCCAGTGCAAGATGAGATTTTAATTTTTTTTTTAAGTTTGTAAGTTGGCTAAATTTGGCTAGTTGTTTCCCTAGGAACATGAAGGGATACAACTGCTTCTTGAGAAACTGTAATGTCTTCATAATTTGAGACAAGAGCTTAAAATATCAGTGAAATATGTTGGGGTTTTTTTTAAGTCGTTTGCAAAACGTTTTTCCTTGTGAAATGGCAGGGCCATTTCTTTTGCAGGCTTTGTAGGTATTTTTTTAATATGTATGCGCTTTGCATGCAAAATGCATTCTGAACAGTTAAAACTGGTTTAACTGTGAATAAAAGCAAATGAAATCAAAGTCGTACAGTGGGAAGTATCAGACAATCCTAACTATAAGGCATGGTGTTTTTGCTGCAGGTCATGCTACCAGTTCTGTCTGTAATTAGATATCCAGGGAAGCCAGCTGGCTTACATTTGTAGAAGACAACCAAATGAAATAGTTACCTTTTACTCATTAGCATTGCCTTTCATAGATTGAAGAAGAGAAAAAAAAGAAGAAAGAAGAAGCAGCGAGGAAAAAACAAGAGCAGGAAGTAAGTGTTCAGATCATTTTAATCTGGTTTTGAAGAAAAGTGTTAGCAGTAATAGTCACGTGCAGGAAAGATTACATTAGAACACAGGCTCTCTGCCTGGCCTTAACTGGGCCTCCATTTATTTATTTTTTTTGTTTACAATTTCCTGCTCAGAGTGACTTTGGCTTGCAGTTCAGATTTGAATTTTCAGCTCCTATTATAGAGAAGCCATCTTTGAAAACACAACTAAAGGCTGCAAAAGCTTCTTAGAACTTGTAGCCCTTATTTCAGTCTGTAGACAGTATTACTTCCTTAATTGCCAAAGTAGTATCTTACATGCCTGTTAAAGAAGATTTTGCTTGAGTCATTATTTTCTTCCCTTTCCAGTATCGTAGGTATGTGTGAAAATGTTGGGGTTTTTTCTCGTTAAGAATCCACTGTTCCATATGATTGTACTCTGAAATGTAGTGTTTTGTAAAAACACATTTCATCTCTACAGTTGGAACTGAGATAGCTCAAAGGTTTTAGGCTTTGGATGGGGAGTAGACAGACAGAGATGAACTCATAAGAAGAAAAGATTGTTTGGCATGCTGATGACTCTAACAGTACAGGAAATGCGTTCCTGGGTTAAAAGAGGAAGTAACCTTTTAGAGAGCACCATATACAGAGAGAAAACCACATAAACAGCATTTATCGTCCACAAATTCCAAGTAGCTTTTTGCATTGGGCATAAATTCTTGGAAAGGATTCTGAGATGTGCTTGTTTACAGATAAGTGAAAGTGCACTGGAAATAAACTGAAATTACTTGCATCCTGATCCTGCTGTGACCTGCGTAGAAACCTGTGCTTGTCAGCAGGGAACTGTTGATAAAGGTGGTTCCCTTTGGAGTGAGTTAATTGCTGAATATTCTTTACTCATAGCAACTATTAACTTTGTGTTTACACCTAAAACACTGAGGAACCAAATTAGCAAAAATCAGGTGTGGTTTTAGAAGTATATAAGCGAATTATTTTGAGTTCCTGCAATACATCTATTTTATTAAGTGGTTCTCTACAGATTTAAACCACATTTTTTTCCCCTGGACAAGCACAGCTAAGACTTACTGAGTTGTTCCTCACTGAAAGTGTCTTTTCAGATGATAAACAATTGTGAGTTAAATGCTTTTTGATTTGCAAATGATAGTCTACTTTTCCTTTTGCATGTGTGACAGGTTGTCAGTAATTAACTGTGATGTTAATGCACGTTTTATATTACAGGCAGCAAAACTGGCAAAAATGAAGATTCCACCACATGAAATGTTTAAAGCGGAACATGACAAATATTCCATGTTTGATGAAAATGTAAGAGACTTCTTTAGATAGGGAGTTTTCCTTCCCCAGTTGTACATACTCAGTTGTGTGTGTATGTAGCTGACCTTGTTCCAAAACCTCCAGGGCAGTGCTATTAATGTAGCGAGAGGAGGGAAGCAGAAAAAGAAAAGGTGATATATTAATTTTATGGTACATACCTTGCATTGGGGAGCAAGGTTGTCTGTTAGCCATCATTTCAAGGGTATTATCATTGTACATTGGTCTCCTTTTGCCCCTCTCATTGCAGAGCAAAACTGCCTGTAGAAATTGTAGGTAGGAACATGTATGAAGTTTCTTCACAGTTTTATTATCCTGTTGCAAGGCAAGGAATTCACTTGCAAGTACAAACTCCCCAACTCTGCTAGAACTGATGTTTTTCAGAGAGATCCTGTGCTTCCTTTTTGGTTCTGCCCACTGTTTTGCTCTCTCTTGGCAAAGGATCTCTGAATTGTCTGTACGGATAACTTTGCTCTTGATTGCTCCTCTTGAGGATAAAAGGTGTTACTTGGAAAACATAAAGCAGTGTTTCTTCAGCACTTGATCTGGGACACTGATCCTGCTTCTGCCTGTCCCTTTTACCTGCACAAATTCAGGCCCTGGGGGCAAGTAAGAATGGAGAGTGTAAATATGGGGACAGTACCCCTGCAAGCCAAGGAGAATGTCCATAAAACCTCTGATCATACTTTCTCCATTGAGAACACAAATCTCTTACCGCTTTTGCTTTAAGCCTTGGATTCAATGTGCTAGTATGATTAAAAGTGGTCTCTTAACCATCTGTTCAGGGATTAGTCATTATTCTCTTAACTATAACCATCTAGAAGTTAGTTGTCTAAGCTTCCCTTACTTAGTACAGGACAGAAAATAAATACACCCTTTGCCCCTTCGTTAGCTAGGGAGGAAACATACACAAATAGTCAAAAGTTAGTTGTCAAACTTCTAGGTGACTAAAATTGGCCAAGATGCACCCCATCCTGGTAGCTTGTCATTATGACATTATCCCCCTGAGTAAAGCATGATTCCATAAGGAGCAAAAGCAGTCCAAGAATTTATCTTAAATTTTTTTTTTTTTACTATTTCAGGGATTTCCCACCCATGATACAGAAGGCAAAGAACTCAGCAAAGGACAAATTAAGAAGCTAAAGAAACTTTATGAAACCCAAGAAAAGCTATACAAGGAGTATCTACAAATGGTTCAGAATGGAAGTGCAAATTGAAAACAGCAGGACTTTTTTTTTAGAAGGCGAGTGCTGGGTCACCATTGAAGAAGTGAGCATATACTGATGCTCAATTTTCTGTTTACACTTTCTATTATGTGCAAAGTAAAAATCCTGTTTACGTGGATTAATAATGTCATCTGGAAAGTCAATAAAAATCCATTCTTAAAAAAAGCCAACCTGTAAGAAGTTTCTTCACAACAACAGTACCAGGTTGAATTGTTGCCAGTTCTATCTGGGAAGGTGCTGCTCAGTCAGCAAATCCACACACGGATTCTTGTTTATTATAGCTGTCCAGGCTTTGGTTAATTTGTCCTGCATACTGATCTCTATCTAAGACTTACTGTAGCTTGCATTCTGGAATGTCACAGTCAGCAAAATTTACTACTAAATGCAAGCTGAGTAATATTGTCCCACAGTAAGAACAGTATTTTCCAGATGACCTTAGTATCTTTACATAAGCAGGAAAAGTGGGTAGTTCCACTATGATACTTACTCTAGCTGCTGTTATTAAAAACTTTCATAACTATACCCAGAACACTTTGCATAGTAGAAGCTAACAGTCCCTTTGTTGCAAAAGGGAACAGATCATCATCTTTGCGCAACCTGCAATTGCAATCAAGTGGGTTAAGTACAAAGCAAGTGCACCTGCATTGAACAAACAGGTGGGAAAGACATGAAGGGCTAATGGCAGAGGGTGGTGTGTTCTTGGAGCTATACCTCCAAGGAAACAGGAGTGCTGACAAAGTGCCCAGTACCTAATTACCTATTCAGAGCTATGGGGAATTAACAGAGGGTTTCTAACTAAGATACAGTTTGTGGATTGGTTTGCAATTAGGAAAGACAGCTATACATTGCTCATTATTCAAGACTGATGTTTTTATCATGACAATTTAACCCTGAGTTAATAATCTTTCTGATGTAATACGGTCACATTATGTCTGCAAGGACAGTTCTCTGTTGCCCAATAATGCATTTCACTGGCAGTAGCTACTAAATGAACTGAAGTTCATGAAATCCTAAAAAATATCTTGCCTACTTCACAACTGCATGTAACAGCTAAGTGTCCAACATGCAGAAATATATTCATCAAGTATTCTTAAGCCTCAGGGTGACTTGGAGAAGGTCATACTGTGACACCTCTGTTCTCAACTCTTAGGTTTGTGCTATAACCATTAGGCTATGTTACTTTCCTCAATTAAGAGTTAAAACATCTTTATATTTTTATATTTGTATTCGTCCTTCTCAGGAATGAATGTATTGGAGTAACAGGTGTAGTAGGCTTTTTTCTAGTTTGTCTGTATTTGCCTTTGAATACATATGTAATGTTAAGGTCAGTAAAGCACATGCATCTTGTATGCAGAAAATAAAATCTGTTGTGAAGTACAAGTTGCATGTGACCTTTGTATAGTGGGAAGAATATAGAGCTTATCTTGATTCCACAACCATCTTTTTGAAATGTGGTTTACAGAGCTTTTCCTTTAGCTTGGTATTACTAATTTAATTAATTTTGAATTCAGTATTAGATTATTCTGCTAATTTCTAATTAATTGTATAAATGCATGTTTAAACTGCACAGTGGTACTTCAGATGGCCAGCCACGAGGGCGACTTTTTCATCCTTTGGTCTGTGAACAGAAAAGGATCAGTTGCATTTTTTACACCATTCTAGATTCTAACCCCCTTCAGCATTATCAACTCATCGTTTTCTTCCCAGTACGCTCACCCAAGACACATGTGCCCTCAGGACATCCATGAAGGGATGGGATGTGCCTAGGCTGCTTCTGAAGTTGCTACTTAATGTCAAAGAGTGACTGTAATTTGCTTACAGAAATTCTTTTTTGGTGATCCGAGTTAGCAATTGCCTAAAGCTAGTTAGTATATAACTATGGAGAACACACTGTTAATCCATTGGTGTCCTGGATTGTAGTTTATGACATCTCCATAACATCCTGGCTTTTGCCCCCACATGCTGGTTCTTCTCCTCCAGCTATGTTTTTAGTAGAACTGTATCCAATTCCATGATTTATCTACTACATCAATGTAGAAGAATTAAAAAAAAAAAAGGGGAAAAAAAAAAGCAGCCCTTTTCCTTTCCCAAGTGCTTCATTTTGTTCCTCGGACAGCTCTCCTTGCATAGATCTTGGGAACATTTCAGACTTGCATTCTCCAAAGGTTATCTTTCAGTCTTTCTGTATGCTTCTGTATGCCCACACTGCTTCCTCCCTCAGTATTTTTTTTTAAATTCATATTTAGTCATGTCAGATAAGGGTCTCTGCTGTATTTACTGCCCCACTAAGGTCTTATTCTACCTCCAAAATTGTTTAGCTGATGCTTCCCATTCCTGTGTTTTGTCTGATTGTCAGTTTGATTGTTTCAAACCAAGATGATTTGAAAGAATCCTTATCCAAAATATCAGTGCTGCTAAAGTAATCTTTCTCTTCTGCTACAGCATAACAGCATTCCTGTCTTTCAATTCTCTTTGAACACAATGAAAATTCTCCTAAAATCAGTGGGATTCTTTTCATAGACATCATAAAGATCAGAGCCTTTGAAATCCTCTCCTCTTCAGGCTCACCTTGTGTCTTGGGTGATCATTGTTCTTCCACAGAGCTACTTATTCTCCCCTGCTTTTTATATTGCTTTGCTATCTAGTTCATGTATTTTCAAAGTTGCCTTCTTCAAGCAACCTTGTCGCTTGACTCCTCCAGCAACAAAGCCCTCAAAACCTTCCCATACTTGAACTTTTCTTCCCATACTTGAACTGGTCTTCCAGTTGCAATTTTCTCTTCCTATCTGTTTCAGCTGTCCTTGGAAGTAAGCATTGTCAGCAAGGAAAATGTCTGCTTCATGAAACATCTGAGAATTCATTGACAGGCCTAAGTATTTTCTATTTGAAAAAAAAAAAAAAAGCACACAAATTGGCAACCTCTCCTGTAAAGAAGCTGCTAAAATATTTTTACCTTGTTACACAAACAGGAAGCTAATTCATTCTCTCCAAATAAAATCAGAGTTTTGCCCATGTTCTGAGATCCTTTTTTTCCAGAAGCATCAGGATAATAAAAACAATGACCTTGGCAAAGAGTCAGAAAAATAGACTTGGTCTCCTATAATTTGTAACAAAAAACAAGCTCCAGAGCCTCTACAGATCAGTTACTTCTATTCCCTCTGCAGCCACAATTTAGCAAAAAAGTAATAGTATGCATAAAGTCCTGGTGAAGCAAAACTTGCTAGCAAACAGAATGCTGCAGCCAGGCTTGCATGCGCGCTGTTTAGGACGGTGAATGTGTGCCAGTTGATCTGTGCCATCACTGAAAGGTACGGCACAGTACCTCTTCTCTGGCAGTCACAGTGGCACTTCAGTGAATTCCACTGCGCTTGCTTAGTGAGAGTGACCTGGCAACCAGGAAAAGGGAATGCAACAGCAATGGTCTGCATTCAGTGTCATAGTCACCTGTCTCTCTCAGCAAGGAAAAGGGAGAGGACAGACTCCACAATATTTTAAATTGTTATTTTAAAATGTGCATGTATGTATACATATGCTCAGGGAAGCCAGTCAGGAATGTGATTTTCTAAGCATTATGAAAATGAAAATCCCCATAGCAAAATCTTGGAATTTTTAAATATTTTAATTTTCTGGTACACAGACCTCCTGTTGGTCTGTACAGCATGGAGCTTTTTATTTCCTACCTATCAAAGAATTTATTCAGAGATGGCAGGGTAAAAGGGTGGTGTTTCTGTTTTTAATTGCACCCTTGGCTGAAGGCCAAACTTGGCAGCAGCAAATTTTGTTTCTGTGTTTTGCTCAGTGTGCCTTTCAGCCTTTCTAATGTGAATATTCACATTAACGTCAAATGTGAGTACTGCTCCACTAAAGAGCACAAGTTCCTCCATCACTCAGTTTGTTCAGATACTGGTAGAAAAATCTGTGAATTGTTCAATCTGGTCTTGTTGCTACCAATCTTTTCAAAGTCTTTAAACTAATGAGTGCCTGATTACATTTATCATACTCTCTTTGACCTCTTTATCCCAATGTTTGTATTTGCTGTCTGCTGTTCCAGGAAACCACTGATGCATTTTAAGTGTGCAAATAAGCAAATCTCTGCCACGTACAGTACATACCTTCAGCTTCTTTTTCTACATTTTAAGCTAAGTTTAAACATTTTCAGGTGGTGGTAGTTGTTGGACCAACTTTAGCTTCCTCTTTAATTACACAAATTCTACCACACAAATATGGAAAGGAATTTTTACTCCTGATTTCACAGGGCAATTTCTATACAGGACACGGTACCACATGCATAGTACTTAACATGTCTCCTGAGACAGAACAAATTAATTAAGAAGCACATTAGCTATTTAGTACCAAGACTCTACTTAGCAATGATCAAAGTTCTTCCCCTCCAGAAAAAGTCATTGATGAACTAAGTCTTATCTCTCAAATTAGGCTGTCAGTGTCTGTCATCTCACTCAGTGAGAGCAGTTTCCATTAATACCCACCCAAGGGCAGAAGACACAGACGTTTTAATGCCAGTTACAGACCTCAGCCTAAGCTTTTTCTCCTGTGTATACTGCATCTGTTTGGCAGCTCTGCCGTGATCCCTTCTCTCGGTTTTGGTCCTCCAAGCTCTTGTATGCTAGGCTGCGTGTTTAAATCGAGCCAGGGTGATTCAGCAAATATCTTTTTGCAGCTCTCTGCAGGGTAAGGGCACCTGACAGCAAGATGACTCCACAGTTTGTGCCTTATCCACAGTCCTAAAGTCTACCACCGTGCTATGAGAGGTTAGACAGTCAGCAGAAATCCCTCATTGATCATGGGAGATTAACGTCTTTGGAGAGGGGCATGAAAAATCCAAGGATGTCAGGTAATTTAAATGTGTGTTTACTTCAGTGTACATCAGGAGAGGAAGAGTGCCAAGTACTTCCAGTGCTCTGCCCCATTTCAAGGCTTTAATAATTGGTCCAGAAGAAACCGAATCTACTTTTACCTGACCATCCTGATTTTGATCTAAGTCAGGGTTTGCAGCATTTATGACAACTGCAATAACAAGGTAGCAGCTAGTGCAGAGCGACAAATTCTACACATGCCACAGAAGATGCAGTAGTGCAACAAATAGTCTGAACAGGGCTGCAGTATATTCCTGCAACAGCAGAAAGGTGCAGCTAGATCACATACTCTAGCAAAACCTCCTACAGCTTTGTATGAGACAAAGTTTGGAGTTTGTGTTCCAAACATCTTCTGGGTAGAAAGGAGACATAGCTTTTAAGAAAATGGAGATTGACAGAAAAAGCTTAAAAGAGTACTTGACAGCTATCAACTAGCAGCAGGAACAAAAGCGTGGCATGGGAATACCTTCAGATATATCCTCATTTCAGAGTTCATTATGTTCTTCTTTGGAAGACTGAGAATTAAGTGTAGTCACTACCATGAATAAAGTTGTCCCAAAATAAGAATTCATGGAAATGTGAGGAGGCTGTTAACCTGCTGATATTAGAAAAAGGACTGGTTTGGAGAAACAGGGACAGGGAGCTGGAAGCAAAGAAAAGATGTGGAAGAGGAGCCTTCCCCTGACCACATCCTCTGGCCCACAAGATCTGCGTGTTTGTGCAACTGACCCTGCAACATTTCTGCAGTTCTTTAGCTGTTTGAATGTAATTCAAAATTATCTCATTCTTTAATTACAGTATTGGTACCTATTTAACTAACGATTCCTTAGTTATTTGTGTCACTTAAATTCCTACAATAACTGAATAAATCCAACATTAAGGTATGGGTTTGTTGTTAATGAATAAAATATTGGTCTCCATTTCCAAGTATTCATTTTGCCCGTGAAAGGATTGTGATGATAAACCCTAGTCATTAGTTACTGAAATCCAAGACTAACTTGCAGACCTAGGGAAAACCTTTATTAGAACAAGGGAATCCACTGACCCAATAAAGGGTTAGAGGC
>NW_009634860.1:0-521 GCF_000690535.1 Cariama cristata | reverse complement strand
CCTGCTGAGTGAAAGATTACTAAAACTCTTAAGTGGCTTCAGATGCTGAAATTGTACTGTTCCCAACACCATGCTACACAGCATCTGCTGCTCACAAACTGCCATACAAACGGATGCTGGACTGTTAGGGGTTTTTTTGTTGGTTTTCTCTTTTTTTAGGAAACAATGGCAGACAGGCTATCAGCTGCATTTTCAAAAAGTTGCATCATCTGAGACATCAAAAAGGGCTTGCTTTTTTCTTAATAGTAAGCACTCAGCTCTTTGATTTACCTTTCAACTTTGAAAGTTCAGTCTTACCCATGCAGATTATAGAGAGGTTCTTAAAACCATTATCACATTATTAATCTAGCTAAAATGCAACCCTTCAAACACAGGTATGTATACCTGCTAGGACAGTAAACCTTATGGTGCAGGCAGGTGACTGACCAGAAGACAGGCATTGGTAAGTCTGTCTTTGCTGCTGAAGAAACGAGAAAGCAGCACCGCGTATCAAAAGCGAGCCACAGGACACCTCTAAAACC
>NW_009634859.1:0-9445 GCF_000690535.1 Cariama cristata | reverse complement strand
TATATATATATAAAAATTTATATCAGTGCATAGGAATGTCTAATATGAGTTCATGAGCACATTTACATAGAATGCACATGGGATTAAAGTAGCCTAGCTTTTGGGGAGTTCCTAATGATTGCTGTTTCACTTTTACTAGTATTAAAGTACATGAAAGCTGGAAAATTATAGGACTGACTACCCATGAACATCTTCAGCAAAAGTGTGTTTTTGAAATTCTGTGCATATAACTGAAGGAGAAAAAACTTTTTTGTTTTTGGCTTTCGATCCCTCAATGATTTGTATCTGATCAAAATAACAGTTTTTCCTTGCCAACTTGGAAGTAGTAGAGACTTCAGTTCTCTTGGGGAAAAAGCCTAATTTTTCCAAAAGGGAAGTAACAACTCATGTTCCATGTAATTACTTTCAAGAACGCTATTTGTAAATATGCTTTAGGGGCTATCTTGCTGAATAGGTGGGAGAAAGTCACAGGGACTGTGACATTTTACATCAGCTGGAGAGCAGTTTTCTAGATGGAGAAAAAGCAGGTGTTAGTATACTCAAACTGTCTTATAGTGATAATGGAAGTGAACTTGAAACAGTGACAGAGCACTCATGAATATATTGTTGTGGACAGTGAGTTCTCTGGAAATCAAAACTGATATCCCAGATAGGGGGATAAATTAAAAAAGGCTTAGATGCAGTTCAGGTGGTAATAATAACAAAATAATCTTCCTGATGAATAGTGTTCTGTGTGGAGAAGTGGAAAATGAAATAAGAAATTCAAAACCTAAATACGTCTCCTGGACTGCCAAATGGTATAGGAATGAAAGGAAGAAAAGTATTTTGCATTGTAACTTTGAAATTAGAAGGACATACTTAGAAGTGTTTGAGATTTTTGAGTACAGCTTACTGTCTTTAATACTATGGCTGTCTATGTGATTAAAAAAAATACATGCATAGTTGTTTGAAGAATCTGGAACTGTAATTGTGGCAGGCACTGGAGGGGCACTAACTAATGTTAGTAACATTGCACAAGATAGAAGGAGAACTGATTCATCCATAGAGAAGAAAGAAATTTAGCTTCAGGGCAGGCAGACTTCTTTTCTATCAGGAGCTGGAGATTTTTATCGTTAGGGTTTGATCTGTAGATCACAGGAAGTGAAAAAAAAATTTTTTTCAACTTTAGTTATTCCAGTTTTGTTTTTACTGTGGCAAGTTTTCATTATACTGTAGTGATGACTATCAGTAGTATTCCATGTGTTTATTTCTTTCAAAATTAGTACATTTATTATTACTTTTGTTGAACACGTTTCTATCATGGTTAAAATGAAGAAAAATGTAAGGCTTCATGATGGTGCTATTACTAGAACCAAGCTAAATATGTTTTCATTTTTTAATGAATTTCCAGAAGAGAGGACCAGTATTGTACCTGAGCACAGCTGAAATCAAAACAGGTATATCACTGATCTTGTTTGTGGACTGGGTACAAATTGGGTTTTTAGCTGTGCTATTTTTTGAATTTTTTTGGCAGCTCCTTTATTTTTATAGGGAACCATTCCACCTCTTAATATTTTTTTATCCTTGTGGTCTATGTTTGCAATGTATGTCCAGGCTACTGTCCTTTTACTTCAGGAAGCAGAGGACTTCTGTTAAACACTATGATGGCAGAAGACTATGTTTCTCCTTGCAACTGTATTTTCTCTACAGATCTGAATTTTCTTGGTTATGGAACAGCCAGAGCAATCTGACCCTCAGATGCATGACAAAAATGTTCTCATGTTCATTGAGCCTTCTGTTTGAGTTGAAAGAATTATAGAGGTCTTCCTGGGCACACAAAATGGGAATTTCCCTGCATTTTGTTGCTGCAGGGAAATACCAGTTTCTGCGACCAAATTAAATTTTGCGTATCTGGAATGTACTACAAGATATTGTTTCATGAAAAAGCCTTTTATCAGTGGAAAAGCTTTGATTTTTGATGATTGCAGAATAAAATTTTGTTATGGATACCTCAACCATTTGGCTCAAAAACAACCACAGGAGAAGCACTAGGAAGAACTTGTTCAGCAAACTGAGACAATCAAGGGTAAAGTTGTGCTTTAACATTTTCAGGGATATTGCACACCATTCTCCTGTCAGTTTGGATAAATGCATTTTTTTGTTCTTTACACTAGTGTTCTGAACAGTGTCTACTAGGAGCATTCTATCCTGCCCTCTCCTATAGTTGAAAATTTGTTTCATTAACATCATTGCTGTTGACATTTTTGTAGTTTATGATGTCTAATGATCTGGCAGGTTGTCCACTCATAAGTAATGCAGTCTTCCTAGGCTTATTTGAGTGTTACCTTTTATAGTGCAGTACTGCATGTTACCTACTAACTAAAATTAATGTGTATCTAAGTAGTTAAGAAGAGATGATAGAGCATGTAGCGTGTCATTACCAGAAAGGCATTAGATCTTTCGCAGTGGAACATCTTATTTACCAATTATACCTTCTCCTAAGTATAGAAGTCTCATATCCACATCATGTATTGCATTCAGTATCTTCTGTATGAAATTCTAGTGACAGTCTGATGCTAGGAAATATTCAACAAGAAACGAAGAATAAATAAATATTTCTCTGATCAAATTTCTTAACATTGTTATCCCAATATAAGAGATTCACATCCTCTAGTACTTTTTAAAGCCCTTGTTGAATTTTTATAATACTTTAATTCTGTAGCCTGTCCTGCTACAGAACGCCCAATCCTGGTTGTGGAAGTTGACTGCTCCACAAAAAGCAGAGGATTTGAAGAAAATATTTTTTTCTTGATCTTGGCTTGCAGGAGGCAATAATAGACCACAAGTGTAGGACATAGCTCCCTGGTTGACAACTGGTCTAGGATTCTGCTATTTAAAACTTGAGAAGAATGATTAGAAAAATTCCAATAAAGTAATAGACCTAACCATATCCTCCTTTCATATTCTGAGACTTCAAAGTCAGCCCAGGACATATGGTAGGTACAGATCTTGCTTGTATGTTTGAGTTTTGGAAAACCTTATTCATGGGGATTTCTTTGACCTTCTCCACTGTAGTGTAAAAAAAACAAAACTAAAAACAAAACAGAAAAAAAACCCAAAATGAAAAAAACCTCCCAAAAACCAAACCAAACCAAAAAAACCCCAAACAAATCACCAAACAAAAAAACCCTACAAAAACCCAAACTAACAAACATGAAGTTATTTAGGCTTACATAATGAAAGTTTCTATCCTGCTAAAGGTACTTAGAAAAACAGACTCTCCCATTGGGTAGAATTTTAACAAATCATTCTGTACTTTTTTTAATTGGCAAAGGCAAAGAACTACTGTGGCCATGTATCTGACAAATTAATGAGTTAAGTACTGTAATGAGACTATTCTATCAGTTTTACCCAGTTCTTTTGTAACGAAAGTGGAAATTAGATTTGCAATCAGACAGATAAATTCTAGGGCAAAAAACACCTACTCAATAAATATGTCATTGTTCTGTTTCCCAGCTGACACGATCAGTGCAGCACATTGCTACAAAACCGATCTGTTCTCCATATTGTTTTTTAATCTTTTGTTACAGAAAGTCCTTGGCTTTCTTAAAGCAGCACTGGAACATTATAGAGCTATCAATGAATAGTTAACCCACAAAAATGTTACCTTTTTGGTCTTCTGACTTCCTTTTCATTTGGGATGAAATGGAGTAGTCACATTCCTTCAGACCGAATTGAAGAAAGCTTGCATGAAGTATCTCCTGGAAAATAATCTGACTGTTGGGATAGACTTTTGCTTTGGCAAGCTCACCTGCATAAAAGCTGAGCACAAAGTGACCATTAATGGATACGTGAGAGGCACCCTTTTGTACATTTCAGAACTGTATTAGTCAAAGAATGAAATAAACAGGTTGGAAAACTATGAAGCAGTCAGAAAATGGACATAGGAAAAAGTGGATAGGCTTAAATCCAGGCTATTGCAGTGTCACCTCAATAGATTGACTGCATTTTTATGACAGTTTTAGAGAAACATACATGTGGTATCAATGTATATTTTTTTAAATACAGTTAGCAAGAAGATGCATGTGTGCTCACAGGAGTACTTCTACAGCAGAATTTTTATCCCCTTGTATGTTTCATATTGAAATGCTGACATGCATTATAGTTTGCTTTGATTTAATTGGTGAGATTTTGGTCTGGAATTTTTTGGTTTTAAGGAAAAATAATTTATTTTGGCTTTTGGAGTTTTTTGTTTGCCCTTGTTTGTTTTTTTTAGTTTATCTTTGAATATTCTGTCTCTTTGAAGTCTGTATCTAAGAAACACTTGTTGAACACAAAAAGTGAGCTTGTTACTGGTCTTGTAACATTTGAAAATTTTCCAAGTCCCAACATATATAAAACCAAAATTCAGTGGAGGATTTACTACTATCCGTGCTCATGTCTGTTTTCTACTCGTGGGTTTCTACATGGTAAGAGGTGAATTTATAGGGATTAGAGAAGCCTCTTGGTTTATAAATTCTCAGAGAATTTGAAGATGTTCACTATAGTATCTGACACCTAGTAACATTTTCACCTCCTGGTTTCTAGCCAAAACCTACTCTCTTACAAATAAATAAAACTGCTAGCAAGTAACAAAAGACATTTAGTATTACTTTAATGCTGTTTTATGACTAGAGTCAGGTTTAATTCGTCACTTGACACTGCCTGTAGTCAACTATGTAAGGTAAAGGTATGTGACAGTATACATAGATACTGTCTCTTCTACTTTCCTTATTTTGCTGACCTTATTTTCCTGAATATCATCAATTAGAGGGTAGCAGAAAGACACCCAAGTAATTTGGGTTCTATTCCAGTTATATTCTTTATTGCATATTTGGCCTGCTTTCTGTTGTGCAATTCAGTTTCTTTGGCATGCTCTACTCAATCTTCAATAGGAGTTGTATGGGTTTAGGATTGAAACTCACGTGTAAATGCCTATTAGCATTTCTACAACTTGACTGTATGCTTGCAAGGTGTGAAAGGCGTTGCAAAGTGATTGCTTCATTGTTCCTTTGTTGACAATTTTTCAGTAGATTCTAAATTTGGGGGGGTCTGCTAGTTTTTGTCGTTTGTGAGCAAATTTCCAAAATCATGCCATTTGCCTTGTTCCTTCAGAACAATATGAAACAGAAAAATAGTTTGTGCCTCTATAAGGGTGTGTAAGGGAGTGTGAATAGTGTATTTAATAATGTACATACAGAATGGATATGTCTGTTATTTCCACCTAGCTGTTATTCAGCAGAACTCTGTATTGCCTGTCAGAGAGCAGAAGGAGTTCCACCTAAATACAGTATAGGCAAAAACTAGACAAAGAACTTTGATTTTTCCTATTTAATGTTAAGAATGGAAAATACGTATTTAGCATATGTACTAAATAGAGCTTTTACATGAACAAAACCGGCACGGATTGACACAGATGCCTGTAATCGGTGTGAAAATTTGTGATTTGGATGCAACATTTTCCTGTCTGTATAAATGCTTATTTACAGAACTGAAGTGTTTAACTATATCTCCATTATTGTGTTATTTACAAGGTAAAGTGGAAAATATATGATTAAAAATATGAGAAGAAATCACTCGAAGATGAAAATGCAGGTCTATAGTGCATTTAGAAGAAGTGATTACAGGAAATAATGAAAAAGAAGTAATCAAAGTGTTAAACATGGTCTGCTTATTCATCTGTCTCTGGCTGCCAGAATCTGTCAGATGAAAGTATAGGCCTTTCCTAAAACTCTCTTTGAAGGCTGAGATACTATTTCAGTGATGTAGGTTATTCAAGTGCTACTTCAGACTACATCGATAAAAAAGGGACTTCAAGAAACTTAATTATGCTTAATCTTAATTACACTTCAGCGTATAGCTTTCACATCCATTTTATTCATTTGTGGTGCTCAGTATTTGAGATGTCCTATTGCACATCCTTTTCTTGCAAGCATAAATGCCTGCTTGAGGTCTAGAGGGTGGAACTGTTGTTAATTGGGGCTCTACCAAGCAATTGTGAATTCACAGTTCAAATGAGATGAAAAGATTTTGTGTCCTCTTTGGAAACAGTGAAAATTCTGTGAGTGAGATTTGTTGCTTGTCAGTGGTACTAGGAACATTAAATTCCTTCAGTTTTATATGAAACTGGTTTAAGAATGTTTATGGTGTGTTGCACCTACTTAGTTCCACTCCTAAATATGGAGTTTGCATTTGGTATTGACTTTTAAGTATTAACCTTGCTATCAGATGTATCAGTGCTAACTGCCAAAGCGTCTGGATGTGCGGTAGCATAATGGTGTCCTATAAAGAGCCTCAGAAGATTGGAGATATTTCTGGGCCTAATGCGAAATTCCTGCCTGGAGTTGCCCTGGATTTTACATGTGAGCCAATGTATTCATTTCAGTTTTATTATTCCAGAATTTCACAACTGAAGCTAAATTTCTTATACTTTTTGTAGTAGTTACTTTTGTAAATTCAAGAACATGCTTGGACTCTGACTGCTGGGTAGTATCATAAGGGTTAGGAAATGTGTTCTCAAAGTTTCCCAAAACAGGCTTCTGAATGCATAAAGCGTATTTTAAGTTAATATATGAAAGTGGCTTAACCATATCAGTACTTTTTCCACTAATCCCTTCTGAATTTTGGGAAGAACTACTCAGATCTTGTCCATACAGTCATAAAACATTTTTCTTTGCAATATATATCTCAATGGGATGCCTTTTTGATAGAGTTGTTTGGCAGTTACTGTTTAAGGAGGAATGCTACTACTCAACTAAAAACATAATTTAGTCACCAGAAGTGGAATCCATATAAGCAGTTAAATGATTCTTTAAAATACAGTGTCTACACAAGCTGTCTCCTTTTCTGCACTGGAGTCCGAGTCCTCAGGAATTCTGAGATCTATCCAACTCTTGTACTCAGAGATGTGGGCATGAGGGTGTCCTGGGAGCAGTTTAAGGTCAGGAGACATTGCTGGTCAAACATAAAATTATCTTGTATGCATGGAATGTCATGTGCGCTTGAAGTATGGAAACAATGTCTGTTGGCCCATGTCTGTATTAAAGAAGTATAATTATGGGTATGTAATTATATCTTCTAAAGTTGCTGCGGAGCTCCTCTGTCAAAAAGCAGAGCTGCATTTAAGAGAACACTAATGCAAACAACTGACATAGTTGAGAGCAGTAGTTGTATTCCCTCAGGTGGATCAGGACTGATCAGGAAGATACAATGTAATTTAATTAGATTGATCACAAATCCTTAAAACATTGTTTTTTAAACTTTCCCTCCCTTCTTTGCTGTTATGTATCTGAAGACATAGCTAACCCAAGAGTTATCACTGAACTCTTGAGTGATAAATAATTCTAATTCTTCTAATAAAGGGAGAGTGATTTCCATGTCTACTGTAGAAAGTAAATTATTTAACTGGCATTAAAAGCAGAAACAAAGTAAAGCTTTAGTGGCATTTTCTTTTTCTCACGTATATGGATTTCATGTTTGTTTCATTTTCTGTATTGTGAAACTGCTATAACATGTTCCACATGTGGGAATAAATAGGTTTACTTTCCTGTTCTTCTTTTAGTATTACTATGGTGCAGCTCACAAATGATTTTCAGGGGAATAAAGGTATATGGAGAGAAAAAATAAATTATTATATATCAAGATTCAAAACTCAGTTACTTTTCTGTCTTTTAAATGCTGTGTTTTCCCAGTGGCAGAATTGGAAAGAATGGCTGTTTGTCAAAAAGGTAAATGGTTTTGTATGTTGTCAAGGCATCAGTCACACATCTTATTTAATAGCATGATTGATTATTAGTTCCCAAATCAAGAATGTCGAAGTATCTGGTTTTGTGTATGTATAAACTGCAGAAAGTTGATCAGTTTGGTTACTTTGCTTAAATTGAGTCACTTTGTCTGCTAAGCAGTTGAGCAGTTTTTACTGATACATGTATGTTACTCTGGATGCAAAAATGTATTTCCCCAGTTAAGAAATAATTCTGATCTCTGATGCCCAGTGAGTAGAAATTAATATGAGAAGACTTAATTACATAGCATAATAAATTAAAATTTTGCAGATTAATGACTTTTTATTTTTGAAACAATTATCCTGTGAGACATCTTAAGTTAAATGCAGCGTTTTGGTGCATCACATTACGACATGTAACAGTAGCTTTGCATACTTCTTTCAGAGATTTTTGAAAATATGAAGATAATAAATGATGACTAATGTACACCATCTGGCTAGGATGGGGGAAAAAAAAAAGATTTCTTCCTGAGCAACAGGGTTTCTGCTAAGCTGATTTAGTTAAAATAAGAAAGCAAATGCATTTTTTTTTTTTTCCTGAGAAAATGAAGTTCTAATGACTTCGCAGATGGACCATAAGAAACCTTGGGGATAAGGGTAGCCTTTGTTTTGTACTCCATGATCAATATCAAAGTGGAGCTCATTGGTCTCTATCAGAAAGGCAGTATATCTTATCAGTCCTGTTGTTGCGTCATATAGTCAGAAAAAGATTGCTGAGACTTGAAGATTTTGAGCAACATTAACAAATGTGTTAGACAGCTTTGCAGGAATCAGTTGCCTGTAAAGAGAGATGACCTAGCTCTGCGTGGTATCAAGTCAGTGAACAAACTACTATAGTAGTACAGCCATAGGATTAGATCCTTAGTAACACAGACATATTTTTGTGCTTTGTATCTTCTTTAGATTTACAGCTGTTAGGTTTTTTTCCTCTGCTACTTTTGTGATGCAATACAGAACTAAATGCAATAATAGTTATTAGAAATTATGTACAATTTCTAATTTAATCTCTGCAGTTTCTTAGAACTGAAACTATCTTCTCGGTTTGCTTTAATACAGATTTTGTTTTTCAGGCAGTCAGTCATGTATTGCCTTATTTTCTGTTTGATTGTCTTATTTCTTAGTGTTCCTACTTCTGCTTTTTAGTGAAATAAAGTATTCGCTTAAAGAACTCAACTAATTTCAACAAAATAAGATGTGCAGGGATATTTTTCTCCACTATAGAGAAAAGAAAGCAGATAAATGTGTGCATCGTAAAATCTTAGAACTGCAGTCTTCAGTCTGTGTTTTTACATTATCTCTTAGTGCTTCAGATTTATTTTTACATAGCAACCCTACCTCTGCAACTCTTCCAATAATACTGAAAATGATAGATTAAACTTTATTTACTCTTGAGTAATGGTTGCTTAAGCTCTGGACGTGCTACATGACATATGGGCTACAGATGTATCTCAGTTGCCGAGGCAAAAACTGATGTCCATAGTGACTGGCAAGAAGTTACCAAAGTGCGAGAAGAGACTGCCAGTACCTTCCTGAGGTGAGCAGGTGGTTAACTTCGCAGTTTTTGTTAGAACAGCTGTTGGCTGCCTACTTAGCAAAAAATAAAATAAATAAAAAACAAACACCACCCCCCCACCCCCCAAAAAA
>NW_009634858.1:0-16370 GCF_000690535.1 Cariama cristata | reverse complement strand
AACAGCCCTGTTTTAGTCAAACCAGGACAACTTTCTATGCTTACACTTTTGGTATGTTCTGTTTGCCTATAAATGCATTCAAAACCAACATATAATACTGCTTAAGTAATAATAAACGTTCCGTGTTACACATGTTGCAGTGGATCCTTTATAAGATCAGTCATAATAAATGACCCAAATTCATTCATGGTCTAGGAGTGGAAATATGATCTATTGTATAAAATCAGAACACTGTGATGGAAGTAGTCTGATAATCATTCCTAGCAGAAAGTTTAGATTCAATTTCTCTATTAAGATGTCCAAAGAGACATCAAGAATATTTTTCCCTTACTTTTCCTTTCCAAAATCAACTCAGTCAGAGGCACAGTAGTATAGACTTACTGCAACTGAAGTCACCAAAAAGCCTGCGTTGATTTGAGTAATCGGCATCAAACCCTATTACTGCTGCAGTTCTGATTACATTGAAGTCCGTGAATTTTGCCACTGACTACTATCCAGTCAGGATTTCAAAACAGAGAATACAGATTAAAAATCCATTTGGAAACACATTCTCCCTCAAATCCTAGACTTTCTGAGTCTTACATATTTCAAGAACTTCCTTCCTTGAATATATTCTCTGTTACTTGTTGCATTCATGTTACAGAGTAGGTCACTGCAATTCCCACTATTTTTTAAAACACAAAACCTTTTTATAAGCAAAAATGGAACACAGTTTACATGTGTGATGGTCATGGGATCCTTTATCGTCAGGTGTCTCAAAACAACCAACTGAAGGAGACAATGCCTGTTTGTGGTGAGCAGTGTATTTTCTCTTGGGCACATCTCAGGGAGGCAGAGCAGTGAGTCGTGCTCCATGGAGGTGGGGGGTGGTTGCTTGTGTTAAATACCCTGAAACTGCAGAGAGAACTGCCCAGGTGCAACTGCCGGGAGACAGCAACATCCTGTGCCATGCCCGGTTGAAGCACAAATTTAACTGAGTCTGGGGGCTAACCTGATACCCCTACCACCTTCTGGAATGTTCCAGAAGTAGCTCACTGCTCATGTGCAAGCATGCAAACCAGTCTCCACCTCTGGGAGGAGTCCAAGTGAATCCCGCCATGTAAAAAGTCAACTGGCCCTCAGCCATAAGGCGTGCTCCTCCTCCAGTCTGGACCCTGGTGGACCAACTGATCAACTGACCTAAAGGACTCAGATTCACAGACTAAGAAGACATCGCTGGGTCCATGGGTGGTGATCGTATCTCTTTTTCTCCCTTCCTTCCTTCCTTCCTTCCTTCCTTCCTTCCTTCCTTCCTTCCTTCCTTCCTTCCTTCCTTCCTTCCTTCCTTCCTTCCTTCCTTCCTTCCTTCCTTCCTTCCTTTCCTTCCTTCCTTTCCTTCCTTCTTTCCTTCCTTCCTTCCTTCCTTCCTTCCTTCCTTCCTTCCTTCCTTCCTTCCTTTTCTTTCTTTTCTTTCTTTTCTTTCTTTTCTTTCTTTTCTTTCTTTCTGCCACAGTTTTAGGGAAATTTTGTAATAAGGTTAGGTATTTTGTTTCTAACTCTGGAGAGCCTGTGGTTTCTCCCACAAACCGCACAGAGTATTGTAAAAGATCACCCCTCCCCACCCTTGCCGTGTGGGATGGGACAATGTGAAAAATAAGAGATTTTGTATTAACGAAATTTAAGTCTTAACAGAGAATTCATCCCCAAGTCTGCCCTGCTCACCTTGCTCAGATACTATGGAACTGGGATATGGCTGGTGGGACCCCACCAGGCTTCTTGTCACACTATGCCTCTGGCTTCCCCTTTCCATTCCCTCCCCCTGGGGAGCTCCAGTACCATCCAGTGCCTTTACTTGCAAGGCCCTTGTAATTGCTTTTACAGGGAAGCATGTTGAGATGCAGCTCCAGACAGGCTGGAGCAAGTCAAGATAAAATCGAGGAAGTCCTGAGGTCTGTGTTAACAAAGGTTGAGTCCTATTACAAGCAATGGCAGTACCACTATTCCTGAATAAAATGCTAAATTTCTTTTCTCCCTTTGTCGATTAACTAAAGGATAATTATGGATCTTGAAGACACTCCAAGGAAAAGTAACCCTAAGGAAAAGAAAAAGAAAAAGTTAAGGTGTGGATTTCTCTGTCCTGCCTCTCCTTTCCCTCTTTCGTTCACAGAAGAGGAGAGAGACACTGTGTTGCATGTCGCATCTCTTCCTTTGATTGCATCATAATCACCTTTTGGAGTTTGGGGGGATTTTGTTGAACTTTCAAACACAGAACATTTTTCAGGATGATTGAATATAAATGTTCTTTAAGATCCTTACTGGGAGAGTAAGGATCCTTAAATTGAGAGTAAGGACTCATATGTTTGGTTGAGATCTGGTTCTTGTATTTACTAGCTGTAGCAGGGGAAAAAAAAAAGAAACACATGGTTGCCCAGCTAGCAAATAACATAAAACCCTTAATGATGGATCATTTCAGACCAATGTTACACACAAACAAAAGGTCTGAAAATTCTCAAATGCCCCTGAAATGCCCCCTGTTTCTTAATTCTGGTTTCCCAAAGATGTCATGATTCACAATTACTACATGCTTATGCTGCCTGATATGTGTGGTCACTCACAACTAGACTGTTCACTTTGACAGAATTTCTCAGAAAACACTACTTTGAGCATATTGTTCTCCTGGAGCATAATGTAAGTCTTTAGCATTTTGAAAAGGGGAGATTATGTCTGAATAACAAAATTTTGTGAGTAGTAAAAAACATCTTAAATATATTCCATATACAGAAGCAAGGAGATAAAAAAAAAGTAAATGATTTAGTGAAAATTTGTTTGTTCATGTCTAGCAACAACCCTGGATAAGCATTGCCTTTGGGTAAATCACCTGTCTTTATGTAAGTCTTTAGCATTTTGAAAAGGGGAGATTATGTCTGAATAACAAAATTTTGTGAGTAGTAAAAAACATCTTAAATATATTCCATATACAGAAGCAAGGAGATAAAAAAAAAGTAAATGATTTAGTGAAAATTTGTTTGTTCATGTCTAGCAACAACCCTGGATAAGCATTGCCTTTGGGTAAATCACCTGTCTTTAGCCCTGCCACTATTAAACCACAAATTAGTTATTACATGTGTTCTAGAAAACATCTAATAGAAACATATGCACTCCAGAAGTCTCTCTTTCACTTACTAGCATTTTTTTCAAGAACAATCAATAATGAGTCTTCAGTTAAAAACCAAAATGTTCTGAAACAATCACTTAATTACTATTTTATTTCAGAAGCATTGATAAATTTTAGAAAAAATTAGTATATATTTAAATATTCTCAATAATAGATAATTTGATATTAATAGGTTGTTTCCTCCTAACATTCTTGGGTTTTATTTTCAATCTAGTGCATCAAATTCTTGGTAAAAAGAAAATAAAGCACCAGAATTTTAGGAAGAGTGGAAAGGAATGGGAGAAAGAACAAGAGGAAATTCTTCACTTTTTTCTAACTTTTTTCTTTTTTTTTCTTTAACTCTGTACATTTCACCAGAAAAGCTGTCATGTGAAAAATTGCCCTCCAGGCAGAACTTCGTGTAGCAATTCTCCAAAGCGTAAAGGAAAGATTTCAGTCCCTCACTCTTTTACAAGCCTTTAAATTAAAACTTCCTAGAGAATAGCTGAAGTGCATACACTGAAGTCCAGAAATGTTTCTTCTGGGGGAAATGAGAAAGGAAAAAAGGTAAGCAGAAGATAGAACATAAATTTACTCTTACTGGCTAGCAACACTGGAACTCCTCATAAAGATTTTTACTTACATTTGTCCAAGGATTTTTGTGCTTGTTTTGATATGTATTGAGTGTGCTTATATTTAAAATAAAATACATATTTTAATGTTAATTTATTTTGTGGAGGGTTTTTTTGGTATAAACAAAAGAACATGTTACTTAAGTATTAGCTGCCCTTTCTTTTCTCATTTCCAATGTTCACAGAAAACTTCTCCCTTGTGGCTCTTTCAAAATAAAATTCATCAATCTTTTCGGAACAAAAAGTGTCAATTTCCCCCAAGATTTTTGTAAATTCTTTATTAGAAGTACATTATATACATTTTCATTCTAAAACATATTTGAGACATCTAAGCTGAGGGATATTCATTTGATGTTTGACCTTTTTTTTTGATCTTCCTTTGCAAAGTCTATGTAATTATTTTAGTTTTTTTTTTTGAAGATGTTCAGGGGTTTTATAATATCCAGGGAGAAATAATAAAAAACAGTGTTCTATTTCTGATTTATAATAAACAGAAATATAGCAGGTGATAGGAGAAAAGTGTTTAGAATAAAAAAATTTTAATTTCCAAAGAGATTAAATAGTTTGCCTTTGTTATGTATGACATATATATTTAAGATGCAGAAATTCCACAACAAGTAATCTCTCTAAATTAATATTCATTTTAATTTAAAAGCAAGTAGTTAAAATATAATAGTGAACAAAATTGAACGCTTAGATATACAGATTTTCTTCTGCTTGCTTGAAAGTGACTAAGTTTATAGAGCAGAAAATTGAGTGTTTGACAATTCCTTTTTTTAATACATTTTTTTTCTTTGTGTTCATGAAGGATATTGTCTTTATGGGTGAGAAGTATTTACCTGCTTTTTCGTAGTCTATGAGATATTGTGTCTGGGAGACAATGGCAATCACTGAAATAAACCTCTTTAAAAGTACGTTAAACTTTTGTCACAAGGAAAAGTTTACTTGGGATTGTTTTCTTTTAAGTTTTTTTTATTTTTTTTTGACATTTTTCTGCTATCTGTAATGTAGCTCGAACACAAATTTGACTCAAAGGGTTCTTCTGAAGTCTTACTTAGCTTAGATACCTGGTATTGAAGCCTGTAATAGTAAAATTGGGACAGGAGAAAGCTCAGCTCTTTCTGTTGTGAAGGTTATCCACATTCTTTTTTGAGGACTGTTGAAACTGAATATATCATTCTTTGTATATATATTAGGGAGTTGGCAATTGCAGTGCTGGGAGTGTTTAGAAGATTGACAGATCAGGCCAGTTTTAAACTGAAATAAAACATTATTAAATTAATTAATTAACAGCAGGCTTCTCTTTAATGATCAATACCTGTTCAATATTAATCATCATTACATATAGAAGACTGTTACTTTTTTAACAATGACATTCAAAATAGCTGTGAGCATACAATACCACAAAATTGATGCTATGTTGTCAGTGTTGACAACTGTGATCCACACTGGCTCTCAATCACAGTGGTCCAAGTGCTCTGCTGAAGAGCACGTTGATGAGAGAAGTTGGAGCCCAAGCAGACTTTTCTTCCTTCTCCATCTTTCCTTGCTTATGTCTGGTGGTATTATGTTATTTCTTCCCTCACTAAAACAGAAGTCCCCTCTACTCCTAATACTTCTTATCTTGTTTTCTTTTGTCTTGCTAGTCTTCCTCCTGTGTGTTTGGGAGGATGTTCTACCTGTTGGCAGTCCCTTGCACTTACCTTATCCTTGTCTGGCATCTTTTGTTACTTGGATGTCTCCTACATGCAGCTACACCTGTCTTTGTCCCCTTGGTGATCACATTGCTCACATACTTAGGTAAAATTGTGATGATACATTCACATTATCTATTGTGACTTACACCATTCTAGAATACTTGTAATTTGCAGGAGTCAGAGGTCTCTTTTTTGGCTACAAGACCCTTTGACTTTTAGGCACGGTTAATGTTCCTGTTCACTGGGCAGATTTTATCCTGTTCACCCATCCTAAGCAAACTTACAAATTCTTTAAAGCACTGACTGGAGGTGTATTCTAGGGGTGAAATAGAGGCAGTGCATTTCAGTAGACCCTCTAAGCAAAGCGTTATATAAGTTCTTTAAATTCTTTCTATATTAGTTTATAAATCTGTTTTGTACCATAAATCAGTATTTGGTAGCACTAGTTTTTCTAGAGGCTAACCTGCTGCAAGACCAAAACATTCTTAGATTTGTTTTCTAGAAATACTATCAAATAACAGTATCTGTCAGAATCTCAGAAATGGAAATACACAAAGATGTGTCATTGGAAAAATG
Organism: Cariama cristata; assembly: GCF_000690535.1. Classification (NCBI taxonomy): domain Eukaryota; kingdom Metazoa; phylum Chordata; class Aves; order Cariamiformes; family Cariamidae; genus Cariama; species Cariama cristata. Next base: position 10,332 of record NW_009634858.1, on the reverse strand, counting down.
ACTTGAATCAAAGATAATTCAGACATAAGATCAATACATCCTTAAAGATGATTTAAGTAACTGAAAATAAATCTTTCAGAAAGTAAATATTTATGTAGCAAGAATAATAACAGATAACAGTTAAACATGTAGCTTTCCATTCAGCAGTTTTCGTCCTAGTAAGTTGTAAGACTGTCTACTATTTTTGAACAGTCAGCATACAAAACCAAAATAAAGTCTTTTTATTAAGAACTATGGTCATGTAACAGCTTTATGTACCAAAATATCTTGACCTTTTACTATAAAGATTTGTTTTGACTCCAGCTTTAAAAGAAGTGACTGAAAAGTCATTCCAAAGTAGTAATTATAAAGGTCAAAGTAGTGTAAAAGATGACTAACCAATTGTTGATCAGGCATTTAAAAATGGAGGTTGGGTGGGAGGAAGAGTAAGTGGCTGTTTTATTGGTAGTCTTGTGAAAAGACATAGGTAATTGACTTTTCTTTGTATTGACAAATTCACTTCTAGATAACTGACAATAAGAGTGATTTCTAGATGGAGTTATAAGACATCAGCTTGAAAAACTGTAAAGTTACAAATACTTTAAAGTGTTAAAAAAAAACACGTAATGAACTCTGTCCTCAAGATGGATTGTTTGTCTCTTACAAGTTCTACAGGAAAATAATACTATACGACCTCACTGTAAATCATATTAAAATATACTTACTTACCCTTGAAAAAATAGTGGAGCTTACTAAAAAATATATTTAATTATAAACTAGCAAATAATTTCATAAGAATGATTTTTTTTTTCTTTTGAGTATGTGGTGCTTTATAATTTCTTTTAAAATAGTCATTAGAAATTCTTATAAAAAGTGCCAAAAGATGTAGTGTGAACCTGTTTTAAACTAGAAATAAACTTCAGTTAACATGCCTCTTGCAAACAGAGGTATTAAGAATGCTTTCTCTTGGCATTGTACATCAAGATAATTTTCTTGGTCTGTTTGCTAGAAGATAGCAAATGGCATCTCTTACTGGTAACTTGCAACTTTCAGGTATAATGAAAAATGTTTTGCATCATCCTTTTTTTGGGTGGTTGCCTTAAAGCCACGGTTACCTTTGTTTCAGCTTAATATGGCAGTATCAAGAGGTTATAAACCATAAAATTGATATTTATAGACTTTGTTATATGGGTGCTTGTTATATTTTATTACATATTCTTCTATTTCCCCCTAAATCTAAGCTTTAAAAAAAAAGATGTAGGTGTTTTTTTAATGTAAAAATTGCCCATTTATTTCTGCCTTGATAAATGTTCATGGGATAGCACGTCCCGTTCTTTAGAAACCTACATGAACACGATTTTCCCATACAATTACATTCATTTATACAGAGAAGCAACTTCTATGCTATTCATTTGATATCACCAACTTATAGAAACAAAAACAACAGACTGGATTAGAATTTCCTTGTATAAGATGCTATAAGATTGTATTCCTATACTTTGTGTATAATGTTTTTATGTGGAACTTAAAGTTGTAATGATGTAATAAGGGATCTGGTGGGTTTTAATGGAGATTTATGTGATTTGGCAATAGCCATTTTATTTGACCTTTGTCAAGTCATATAATCTCTTTGATATTCTATTCATTGTAAATCGTATCAGGGTAATAAGATTTCCTTTATTCCATCCTTTATGAGCTTTGTCTAGTGTGCAAGCTATTCTGAAAAAGAATTGTTGCTTGCTAATGTATTTAGACACCTTAGATCTTGAATTCTGCTAGTATCTGTAAAAATCTGATAATAGAATTAATAATCTTAGAAATATTTAGAATAGCTCTCACTCACCAGCTAGGACTTCACAGTTCTTTGCTTTGAAGGATATGAGGATAGAAAGACAAAGTAAAACAGATATTTAGCTCCTCCAGTGGACCAGAGCAAATTGTAGAAAGGGATACAATATCTTTCAGATCAAAATCTGATGTCATCTTTTCATAAGCAGAGTTTGTCATTGATTCTGGAATAAGCACACCAAAAATCAGATTATTTTTTTTTTTGCCAATGACACTTCCTTGCTTCCCTTATATCATCTGTGGAATACTGTTGATTTTGCTTTTTTTTGAGACAAATTGATTGATCATTAACTGTTTTCAAATAGAAGACACTCAATGAAATACATTCCAATTATAAAAAAATAATTGTAATAGAACTCGTTTTAAACAGTGGAGAAACTACAGTGCATGACGGTACAAGTCTTAATGGGAAATCTTTTAGATGGAGTCGCAGTTATACATACTGTACTTTTACAAAATGTTATTTCTTTGCCTCTTCATCCTATGTTTATTAATATTATTATTATCATTGTTTAAAATAATATTTTATTTAAAAAATTAGGGAATTGAAACATATAGCTTGCTGTTGTTTCCAAGAAAACTGAAACAAGATCTTTTTGCCTGTGGTACAGTCTCACCTGTTATAATATTTTAAAAGTCTGATTGAATGTCAGCAAAATAAGCCATAAATAATTTTGTGGACCTAATCAACATACTAAGCCAGGAAGGTTATACATAATCCTCAGGTGATATATTTTACATAAGATAGCTTTTCTGGAAAAATGGCAAAAATAACCGTGATCCTCAGCAAATTTAGTGGGGACGGATTTTTCCTATAATACTCATGTCAGAAATGTTAAAAAATCACAGAATAATCTCTAATTAACTTTAAAGATGACAGCTTTACATGACAAATATTCTATTCCAAACAAACAAGATATGTTCAGTTTCTTTTCCTCATTTTAAAATGAAGAAACCACAAAGAATTTCCTAATCTTGTAGGACCTCACAGTAATCCTACTTAGACTTGCTACTAAGGACAAGTAGTGGTGATATGTTACTGAACTCCAGATTGGAGAGATCTCTTATGTATTACAGTAGAATACAAAAAAATTACCAGAAACTATCCATAGATCTGCAGCTTGTGTTTGTGGCTGATAGATCATGAGATTGTTGTTATTGTTGAAAATGGTATACTGTTTTGTTTCTATGTAACGATTCAGGAGGGGAAAAATAACAAAATGCAGGATGGGGGTAAGAGGGGAGACTGAAGGCTTCCCATAGGAAGAGAACAAATGTGTTTGTAGCACATTTTGAATCTGCAAAGTACAAAAAAATAGTAGTTGGTTACATACTTGCACACTCCACAGCCTTCACACTCCTGACTGAATTATTGCCATCTCTAAATCTTGGCTCACACCAGCTGTAAGAGCTGACATGAATTTCTGTTAGCTCACACCAAAGTGAGTGAAGAAAGAAAACCTAGCCCCTTCCACATCAGCATATCTTATGAGCACTGATATGAATGTGGATTATGGAAAATGAGTTCTGATTTCCAAAGCTGTCAATTAAGCTGCTAACATCTAGCAGGGGAAAAATCAGACTTGGAAAGTTTCTGTCAACCACAGCAACAAAAGTTTTAACAAGAACAGCCCTGGAGGCTCTTGGCTAGAGTTATTGGCATGATTGTTCTTCATCAGTTCCTACTAGAATCAAAACTATATTTAAGTTTCTCAGAATTAATGTTATACGCATAGTTTATCTAATCCTAAAACGGAAATGTTGACATGGCTAGGCACTGAGTCAGAAGGATTTGAGAGATAGGAAGAAGTTTAACTATCATACAGATCTGTGTATAACACATATTGTGTTATACGAAAAGCAGTAGCAAACATAAACATGCTTTTTTCCCTCTGAGTTTCCCCCAAATTTGCAGGAAGTTTAATGTCTTTCCCATAGTGAAGTTTAGCTCCGTTATAAACTATGAGTTCAATTTTGTATCTCCCCATACCATACAGCTCATTAAAGCAAAAACTATTCAGCTTACTACATGATTAAATGCATTCTTGATCAGAGTAGCAGTTATGGAATAGATCTTTTTGAATTATCATTGATACTGAGGAAGAAAATTGTTCTTCATTTTGGTCAGTGGTTAATTCTTGGCAATTTTTTACATACCCTGCGAAAGAAGTCACAGCTACAAAGCATCATCAAATCCAGTTAAACCACTTAACTTCTTTTACGTAAAAATATTCACCAGATGAGAAGACACCAGGATTTCACCCATTTTTTTCTCATTGCAGAAATGGATGAAATTTAATTTGGCATCCTCTATTTCTTGCTGTCCCATGTAGTTTAATATTAAACATCAGGAATTCACGATCACCAGAGATGATAGTTTTGGTTTCTAGAGTGTACTTTAACCCCAAAAGTTCAGAATAATAGGGATGAGCTTGGTATGAATACCTGCTATCTGAGCAACTTCCTTAGCCATTTCCTCATCTATAACAGCAAATTGTCATGACATTAACAGTATGACATCGAGTTACACACTAACTAGTTCAGTGTCTAGCCTCAGTCCCCCACACCATTTTTTCTTTTTCTTTCTGCAGTTTCTCCACTTTTCTGTGTAGTAGTAAGATCCTATTGTAATTCTCTGCTGACACACAGTATGGTATTGGTATAATAAAAGTGCAAGGTGAGGCACGAATGTTGTAATTAATTTGAATACGACCATCATTTTTCTTGTCGGATAGCTATTATGGTTGAGGAACAAGATTGTTTAATGTAAGATCCATATAACTAAGCCTATTTTTTAGTTAGGACTTGTCTTATAGCCAGTTAAAAAAACAATTAAAAAAAAAAAAAGAAAAAAAAGGGGGAAACTGCACTATAGCAGTACCACAGCAACAGCATATTTGTCAGAAAAGAGTACGCATTGGCATGCAGGGCCTTTCATTAAATCTGTGTTTCCTGTGTGTCCTTGCAACAAAATGCCAGAAATTGATAGAATAAAAAACACTGTTTAGAAAGTTGCTTTCTTGTCTATTCTTTTATTCATCTGACAGTTAAAAAACTTGAAATTTATTTACTTTTAAATATAACTGGGATATTTTTGTCAGTTTTGGTTCTTCAAATATTTCTTCTTGCCCTTTTAACAGGCTACTCTAAAAAACCCAAATAACCAAAAAACCAAAACCAACCAAAAATGCAGAGTTAATCTTATCTTTTTAAAAACAGTCAAAGTTTGGCTTTGGATTGGATTTGCTTAAATGGTCTCTAACCTGACCCTCCTTGACCAAGGGAAATTCTTCCTTCTCCAGGTTTCTTCTCTTATTTCCAGGGTCTGGGATTCCTGAGGGTCTGCGTTAGCTGTAAAGACTGAAGCAAAGTCAGGATTCAGTAACTCCGCCTTCTCTGTATCCTCTGTCACCAAGGCACCCACCTCGTTCAACAGCAGGTCCACAGTTTCCCTAGCCTTCCTTTTGCTGCTGATGTATTTGAAGAAACCCTTCTTCTTGTCTTTGACCTCTCTTGCCAGATTTAATTCCGGGTGGATCTTAGACTTCCTTGTTGCTTCCCTGCATATTCTGACAACGTTCCTATATTCCTCTCAAGTGGCCTATCCCTTTTTCCACATTCCATAGATTTCCTTCTTCCATTTAAGTTTTGCCAGAAGCTCCTTGCTCATCCATGCAGGTCTCCTGTCCCCTTTGCTTGATTTCTTGCTCATAGGGATGCACCAATCTTGAACTTGAAGGAAGTGGTCCTTTTTTTGTCATTTCTGTCATTTTTGTTGTGCAAGTGCTGGCTTTTCCTTTGACTGAGAACTAGATGTTTTCTTGAATTTTTTTTAAAAAATGCATGTTTTGATGACAATTTTGTCATCTCTTTCTGCCGATGTTGTCACCTCAAATGATTTAACTGCAATGAAAATGATCATACTTTGTACATATAGGTCTAGTTGTTTTGAAATAGTTTATTGCTTTATATAACAAAATGCCAATTAGAAATATAACGGATCTGAAGATAGTGATTTTCATTGTATCACCTTGGAATTTTGAAACTAGCATAGGGAGATATCATTTAACTTTTTGTATGGCTTATCAAACATTGCAACCTGGAGCAGCCTGCTCTCAAGGCTTCACAGCAATGACTTTCCCCTTCCCATTCCATTGCAGTACTGCTGGACTCCTGCAAACAATTGATTTTGAATGAAATTTCACAAGAGTTGGTTGTTACCAGCTATGTAATGTTTTCAGTCTGGCATATGTTCCTCCTTACAGAAACTGCATTAACTTAAAACCTCCAGAATGGATGCATTTAAATGAAAGGCTTGCTGTATGCTTAAATGGGGAATTTTATTAAGTAAACTTGAAGATCGTGCATGTTGAAATGTTTAGTGAAATAAGATATCCCATTTATATGAAGGACTCAACTATACGTATAGTTGCCATTGAAGAAAGATCATATGGTGATGGAAAACTACTTACTCTTGAACTGATTTTCCAAATAACACTTGATCCCTTGCATGTGTTTTCTTTTGTTCTAATAAGTTCGATTTTTAGTTCACCAGAATATTAAGCAAATGAGGTCTGTCATTTGACCAGATTCTCAGTTTCATGCTGCACGTTTAGAATTCTAAATTTTTATTGACAAAAGTAGAATTTCAGTACTGTGTTACTGTTAAGCATGACTAGAAATGTTTGACCGAGTACAAGTGCCCAGCGGGACTATTAGAAACAGCAAAAAGAGTCAAGATATCAGAATGGAAATGATAAACTGTTTATTATATAGGAACAGGTAGTATGAGCAGCATCAACTGAAGAAGTTATTACTCTGTAAAAATATTACTTGATCACAGTTTTCAACCATAATGTATTAATACTACTTATTACGTCCCTGATATGTCCTTGATATGTGGGAGAGCCATTGCTGCTAATTCTTATTTTCAAATACAAACTAAACTTTGGATATTGTCATTTCATCCATCATCTGCTATTGTATAAGTCCATATTTCTCTTAATGTTCAAAAAATTGCTACCTAGTAAATATGCCTATGAACTGTAGACATTCAATGAAAATTACTTTCTGACATTTCTTAGGAGCATTGAAAATATTGCTAGCAAAAATCACAGTGTCAATAATTCATTGACATCATCATTTTCAGGTTTCCGTCTTTCTCAGTTGATATGTGAGCTTCCAATAAAGTAAGCATCTTCAAATTAACCTGTTTTTACTTTTGGATTAGGAAAAGTTATACCAAATGCCTTTGTTGTTTAATACTTTTTTTACTTTCAAAGGGATAGTTTTATTTCCCATTAGACTGGTCTAAAGATAGTTCTTGGTGATTACAAATGAAAGCCATCTGAGTTAAGTTTACTGTTACTTCAAACAGTATGCTTTAAATCCAGCAAATGACTCCAGGTTTGGACTGAGTTGGGGTTTTGTTTTTGTGGTTTTTGTTTTGTTTTGTTTTGTTTTCTTTTGTTTTCACTTGTTTTCTCTAAGAGATGTTTGAAAGCTATACATTTTGCCTGTAAATTTAATCACTTGGCAATTGAACTATTCTGTGTCAGGAAAAAATGAATTAATATCAAAGTACTATTTTGCATAAGTCTGATGGGTGGTATGGGGGAAAAAGAACTCCCATCATCTTAGGAGCTGAACCCAGGAACTGTGTGGATCCTAGAGTTCAAAACGTGTTCCTTTACTTTCTGGGAAGCAAAAACCAAACAAAGACCAACAACAACAAAGCACATGCAGAAGTTTACACAGTATTTGACACACAAAGGCATATTTCTTTCTCTAGTAGCCACGTCTAGAGATAGTTCAGACATTTTTAACTGGTTGATAAGTGGGATCACCTCATCTAAAGCTAAAAGAAGGAACAACAAATTAACATATATTCACCAAATACTCATATTGCAGGAAAGTGGAACAAGGAAGAATATGTGTAGTAACATCTTAACTTCCTTTGGTCATTTGGATCTTTGCACTTCTACTGAAAACTCAATGTAAATATATGAAAATCACATCCTTGTGAATTTTGATATATGTGTGTATAGTTATGCTATAGAAGAGAAAAAAATTATTTGTGCTAGTTATGTACATATTTTCACAGATTTCATGATAACACAATAGTTTCACCATACATTGTACTCTTCATATTATTATTTTTATCGCACAAATCTGAAGCAGGATGTGCTACAGTATGTTTTATATGTGCCCTGTGAGACTGGAAATATTGGAAATAAGCAGTTCTTGAAATGATACTTTTTTTCCCCCCTTATGAAACAGCTGTGTTGCAGTCTAATTTCTTCAGAGCTTCATAACCAGTTAGTTTTATATCCAATATTTGTCCTGCATATGCATGAGCTGGACCATAATTCAAATATGTCTTGATTTTTAGTAGTTAGCGAGAAAGGACTCATTGTCCTCCATTCATTTCTAAGAACTTGGTATTATATGTGATTATTTGAGAAAAAATATAATTTTCAGAGTTAAGTTTTGAGTGGCTTTGAGTGACAATGTCAAAGAAGAAATACTAAAAAAATAATTGGGAAGGTAAAGAGACTATATTGTCAATAAACGTAAAAGTTCTTTTCAAAAGAGAACAGTAACTTTTAAAGTGTTGTAGAAAGAAAAATAACAAGATTTGGGAAGTATCGGGATGAGCATGGAGGGGGAATAATTATTATGATCAAATGTGCATCTGGAAAATATTATTTTATTAAGAAATGAAAACTGTGAAAGAATATTTAATGAAGCTTTCTATTATTTTTCCCTGGTCACATAACAAAAGAGTGGTTCTCACTAGCCTTGCGTATGATTGCTAATATTTTTTGGAAATATTTTAGAGGATTTCTTACATGCTAAAAAGTCTTTATTCTATGCCTTTTTTTCAGAAATAACATACCGTTTCTTCAGCCTTATTGACTTAACCACTGCATGTCTTTCCTCACTTTCTTTGCACCTGTCGTCTGTACAACAGATTAAATCAGTGGAAGTTGGAAACATTAAACCTCTGCAGGAAAGGATGTAAAGATGCTCAGCCAAGCATTTTCTTCCACTCATTTTTTTTGCAAGAATCAAGGAAGCAAAAGCTCCTTTATTATGAATTAATGTTATGCATCTTGAAATATAGGACTGAATACATTTTCATATAGCTTTAAAGACTTACAGATTTGCTAGACTAGAGAATAAATGAAGATTTTTAAAGGTAAAAATTAAACTAATCATCAACCAATTTGAAATGAGAATAAAAGATGAAAAAATGGTTCCAATAAAGAGGAATCCATTGTATTAGTGGAAGACAGAAATGTCGATATAATTAAGGATTCTGGTATAGAAGGTTAAGTGATCTGAAGGGCAAGAAAGCATTCTCCCTTGCCTGAGTGTCAAAAGAGGCTTTTGATCCTCCCTTATTATCTCTAAAGAAAATGAAACCTTTTAGATTCTTCTTTATCAAGACATACTCAAATTGTGCTGTATGAGAGGGAGAAAAGAAACCTGACAGGTCTTCTGAGAGTTTCATTTCAGCTTTGTTTAAGTACTGATAGAGGCATACCTTTTGTACTCTCCTGAAAGAAGAAAACACCAAACACTATCATTATAAGTAAACACACTTTTGCTCGGATTAAATAAATTCTCCTCTTGTTGATTGACTTTATATTTTTGGTTCAATGTTCTAACACATAGACTGGTGGTGGAGTGCCACCTTATTTTGATTGGTGCTGGATTCTAGGAATGGACAAGTCAGGAATTTTTAGAAGTTATTTGTGTAAGTGGGACTTGTGTAATAACAGCCTTAACTTTTGTCTTTTTTAAAATATTTTATTTTTTCTGAGCCTGTGCCTCATTTTAATGTTAGATCCATGCTGATGCACCATTCTGTCAGTTTGGAGTGAATTACAGAACTGAGGTCTATATTTTAGTGTTCTTATTTTCTGAAAGATCTCTCTGGCTGATCTGCTGCTGAGCCTGATATGTCTCTGAACAGTTTTCTTGCCAGAACAAAGGAAAGGACTTCAAAAAGCTGTAGTCATCTAAATTTCAGTTTGCAGAGAGGTGAGAACTTTATAGAAGCTTAAACTGGGATTCTACCTCTTTCTGATCATAGTGTGAGGTTCAAGCCAAACCCTCAGAAATCTTGATCAGTAGCTGATTTTGGTGCAGGCACAACTGCCACATACTGAACTCCCTGTCTTTTCAGAACCTCATGAAGTAAGACCCTCCAACTACTGTTTCCATGGTTTAAAAGCTTGAGACAAATGTAAATTTGTGCAATAGGGTTTGCCTAATTGAATCACAAGAGGAAATACCAGTAAATATTAGCAGCAGACCAGTTCACATATCCTTGACACCGAAAAGAAATGGCTTTGGTGGAGGAATAGAATTGTTGTGCATAAACTCACACATATGCACACACAAACACACACATTTATAGCATATATACATATTTATATATAAATCAGCTTACAGAGTCACAGAATATTTGAGATTGGAAGGGACCTCTGGAGATCA
>NW_009634857.1:0-12852 GCF_000690535.1 Cariama cristata | reverse complement strand
TGCTCCTGTGCCTCTAAGATTTCCTTCTTTCCACCTTTAAGACAGGTGTAGCCTGTCTGTTGCCAGCAGGCCTGGTGTCATATAAACCAACCCATGATCAAAAACCCCAAAATTCTGCCAATGACGCCAGGATTGGAGCTGGATATTGATCTGCTGGCTCTTCCTGTTTCTTCCCTCATTATTCCCTGCAACTGGAAGGGCAGAGGAGAACACTACCTGTGCTCCTGATCCCTGAACCAGTTGTCCCAAGACCCTGAAGTCTCTCTTGATCACCCTCGGACTTCTTGTTGCAACTTCATCACTGCCTACCTGAAAATCAATAATGGATAATAATCCGAGGGACGTACCAGTGCAGGAAGCTTTCTCTTCACATCTTTAACCCAGGCCCCAGGGTGGCAACAGACTTACCTAAGAAGTGGGTCCAGTCTGCATACTGGGCCTTCTGTTCCCTTTAAAAGGGAAAGGTACCTTTCTGGCAAAAAGCAACTATTAAATCTGCATTGGCTATATTCTTTTTCACCCCTAGCAGTTCTCTGCCAATTGATATTTGGGTCTAGCTGAACAAGTAAATAATTTTTAAAGGCGAGGGGCTGTTACTTTAGTGCTGTTTTCTAGGAATCTCCTAGTTAACACCCATGATACAAAATCCCTATGGTATTTACTCACAGTTTCATCTGATCTCCCTCTTGCTTCCCTACTTCCAGCTGTTCTTTGCATCCAGTATGCTGCCAGTTATCTTCAAAAGAGAATGTGACAGTGTGTACTCATGAAGATATGCAATGCCACAGTATTTACATCAGGGTTTTGGTCACACATGTCATATGGAAAAGAAGATGCTGCAAATGGGAAACAGTTGCTGCAGACTCCAGGGTGTTAAATAAAATTTTCTGGAGAGCATCTTGTGAAGAGAGAAGATTTTGCCTTTCACAGATAAAACTGGCTACTTCTGAGGTTTCTAAGTAATTGTAGTTCAGAGAAATTTTTGAACAAGGAGATTTCTAGCATAGCATGTGGAGATTGTTGGTCCATGAACATAGACCTGGAAGAGAGGACAAGAAGACGGAACAGAGAAGGAGGAGTGAGGCAGGAGTAGAGCAAGTCTCAGTATGGTAACTGGGAGCTCAGTTCTAGAGCATAGCTGCGGCGAAATGGCTGCCTTAGGCTGTAGACCTCTAACATGCTAGAAGTCTGTTCTTAGTCTTGAGAGGTTGTTGGGTGTCCTATGAGTCTCATTTTTCCCTGTGATCCTGGGAACTGTTGCTATCCAATTGTCTCTTCATCTTAAAGTGTCTTTTAGAAGAGGATCTAACTATCACAGCTTCGAGCCAGCCGTGGTCCTGGTGTCAACATCAGTAGATATTTTACTACCATTTGTGGCATGCCCTGATCCTATTCCAATAGGTGTGAATGGGTTTGGACACCTTCACAGAGGCTGCTGTGCTGGTTTGATTCTGTGGGCCATGGGGAGGCTGCACAGTGGGGCAAGGACATTACCTACACTTAGTTGCCATCAGAAGCTGTACAATGTTCTGCGTCCCAAACAGACTAGAGGCTTGTGGGTTTGCAAAGCTGTGACTGGGCAAGGTCTCCAGTGCAGATGCATCCTGTGGAATGAAAGCTTTCATTATACTGCCCTTTTAGCATGCGTCTGCCTTGGCCAAATGGTGCTCATTAGTTCATGTCCAGTCACTCCTAGGCTAATCCATCAATGCCAGTCATGATGGATATGCCTGTGAGGAAGGGCGTTGGGGCCTGGGAGCTGCTGAGTGTTCAAAATCCAGGTGGGACAAAAATTCATCCCATCATTCAATGACTTCAGTGGTGCCAATTCAGCAGCAACGGTGTCAGGTAGCTTTAGAAAGCAGCACAAGTTCAGTCCTGAGTTTATTTCCCAAGCTCAGCAGAGTCCAATCCAGATTGATCAGGTAGATGAATACTTCTCAAGGTCCTTCTCCCATTTGTGATTCTAGCTGGGCACTGCTCTTATTTCATTTTACTTGCTTATAAGCCTATAGGCCTCGGTGGTCCTGGGTCAAAGATCATCCTCTGACTGCTGACCTGGGACTTTTTCATTAAGGGCTGTCTGCAATGATGTGCTGCAGGTGCTAAATCTCATTTCAAGTAAGTCAGTACACCCGCCACATAGAGATCCCACCTTAGACCCTAAAAGATGTGTAGCTGCACTGGTACAGCTTTTTGCCTAGATTACCTGCCACTGATGGCTCTGAGCAGGATCGGCTTCATGGGCCACACTGTGGTGAGGGTGTAGTGAAGACTTCTGTGTCAGAGTGAGTGACATAACATAGCACTCCCAGACCCTGTACATCACTCGTATATTTCCCTTTTAGTTGTGCTCAGACAGACAGATTAAAAAACACTCAGTTTCTCAGCAGACCAGCAACTCATTGCTCTCATACATGTGGAACAAGGACCCAATGCTGAGGCTGTTGTGTGGCTTGCACAGGCCACAAAATCCATCTGTTTGTTCACAGGGAGAAAGACTGACTTGCAAGATAAGGTCCCTCTAAGCCTTGGTGATAGGATGAGGATGAGATGTTGTGACAGCAGAAGAGACTGCAAACATCTACGCATTGCCTGCGTGTGTTGTTCTTGGTAGCAGACTGCTACATCAAAGCAGCACGGTGCTGACAGTTGTAACCTTTACAAAGAGTAAGCAATCACCACAATTGACCTGAAGGCAGACAAATAAAACTCATTTCGAGTCCCTGGTGTATTCCATTGAGGAATCTGCATAGGAAAACCAAATGAGAAATCCCAAGTCCTGGTTTATTGCTGCATTGCAGAGGACACAGCACTGAACCCTTATGAATTGGTTTAGGTTGGTGCAAGGGGAGCAGAAGTGTGTTTGATGATTTGGAGAGAGGGAAATCAAGTGCAGTTATAGTGAGGGATACCTGATTTAGGATGCACTTTGAGTAACATGGGCAGCAGGTGGCAAATTAAAGAATATGCAGTATCTTGTTACAAAACTAGCAAAATACATTTGCTGCATTTAATGTCTTGAGATACCATATTGTCACAGATCTGTAAAGTGCATCATGCTGTGAACTGGGACATCATGTTTCATTTCTTTAATGTATGCAGGCATTCTTTCCTTTGACTCCTTTACAGTCAGGCTTACGCTGCCCATCCTGCTGTTTGATGTTAACTTTCAGGTCATACACTTGTTGGTTAATGTTCCACCACCGAGCTCTTCAGACCTGTGATCTGCATCTTAGACACTGACTCACGTTTGGAATATGCCTCAGGTTAGACAGCAAGGTCATGGATTTGACCATTGTGATGGAGAACCACTGGATGGAAGGAGAAGGAGAGCAATTTCCTCATTTCAGCAAGAGGCTGATGACTGGTCACATAGTTTGTGTTCCCTGAAGACTTTTGAGGAATTATCTTACAACAGCAGCCATTTTACGATCAACTCAGATGGCCCCTTCCCTTGGAATTATTACTAGAAGGATAAAATTTTGAAAATATTCAGGATTCATGAAGAATAATTAATTCCCTTTCCTCTGCATGCATGCCTGTACCCTCTGAATTGAGAGTCTGCCAGGTCTCTAAGTTCAAGAACATCAGCATGTTAGGGAAAATATTAATTTTGAGACCAAAGAGAGGAAGACAGGATGTATAGGAAGTGGAAGGGAAACCTGAAGTGATGGGAGTTTTCAAGAATTCCAGATGCTCTCAGGCTGAAATCATAAGAAATAATCACTTAATATCTGGGTAATTTGAAAAACAGATGACAAGGATGGTAGAAAACAGCTGTTCCAAGGAGTCTAACCAGGTTATTTCTCAGAGCAGCAGAAAAAAATAGTCCTGTCAACGGAAAGGAAGGTTTAACTCCTCGTGTTCTTATGAACCTCTGTTGCACTATAATGACACTTGCAGATTGAGGGGCCTCCATTTTCCAACACAAGGCCTGGTACACTTACTGCAAAGGTTTGGCTTCTCTCAGCAAAGCAAAGCAACACATTTTCACGCATTTTCCAACCCTTTCACTTGATGTTTAAGTAACATCTCACTATTTTCCCACTTTACCTTCCAAGCCCAGGCTTAAAAGTTTCTCATTACGTTCCTGGTAATTTCAGCTTAGCCTTTGAACAACTTGAAGTCTCTTCATTTTTTTAATGAACAAGTTTATGAAATCAGGAATTATTGTCACTAGAGCCACTTAGATATTTTTAACTTAAAGTAATGCTTTACTGAAAGCCCAGTTTATTTTTTCTGGATAGTTTAAAAATATTTTTCAGGGCACAAACCTGAATTCGCTCCAAAATGGGTTGCAACCTGAAGCTAACTCCATAATGCTCCTGCTTGTTGACTTCAGTGCCACTAGCCCAATTTGAATAAGAACGACCAAAAAGGCCTCTGTGCTCCTAAACTCCTTCAGCCAATTTACTTTCATCATATTAGACATTGGGCTGATGATGCAGAGGCTGCAATCACATTGCTCTTGGACTATTAAGATGTGGTTATAAATATATCTACTTCAACAGCTGCCTTACAAGCTATGCCTGGTGAATATTTTTTAAAACTCAATTGTTCTGTCTTGCCTTACATGGCCTTTTTCAGATGTAAGGCAGTAAATTTTGAGCAGCAGATGTGGCCAAATTCCTGAAAGAATCCCCTCACCCTTTTCTCTTTTCCTCGCAAAAAGGTTTGGATTGTGAATCCCCCCTGGGAGCTCAGTACCTTTGGGATGGTTTGAGGATGAAGGCAGCTGAGAAAGCCATTGTCATGACTGTGTCCTGACAAGTTTTAGTCCCTCTATTATTCTTTTTGCAAAGAAGAAAGGTGACAGCATCATGAGGGAAAGTTCTACCTCTGCAGCTTAGCTCAGCTGGCAAAGGCTGACAGGCTGACAGGCCAAACATAAGGATATTTCAACATAGCTGTGGAGATAGAGCTTCTTTCTTTGTCTTAGTTAAACAAAGACTCAATAAAACAAATCATAATAAGACTAAAAGAAATTATCATAATTACATTTCAGGACTGTGCTAGGAAGTGAGTGGATTAATTCCCGACTTGTATTTTCTTGTTCCTCAGGACAAGGTGAATCCTACTTGTTTCCAGTCATCTCCCACCACAACTAGACCCCATTCCCCCTTTTCAATTGTCACTGGAGTTCAAGGCAAACGCAGGTTTCACATCAACAGCCCCATCTCTCCATCTCCATTTCCTTCCATTTCTCTCAACCGTGCAAGTTCACTTTACTGAATTTGGCTTCTCTTGACATCAGATCTATACTTTCTCAACTTGCTTCATCCTGTTTACTCATTAGCTCTCAGCCCATAAAACTTCCTAGAGCAGGAGAAATTTGGAGGATGCGGGGGTGTCCTTTTGTAGCAGAGTATTCCTTGTTACCTGTCCTCCCCAGCCAGCCCTCCCCATTGCTGAACTTTAACATCCTTACTCCTCAGATCTGGAGTTTTGTTTCTCTTTTGCTTTGCTTGCATTACTTCAAATCATGAGCAATCCCAATAAATTCATTGGGAATCATAAGTGAAAATTTGGTGCAGGAGAGAACAGAATCACTTCCTTTTATTGTTTAAAGTATAGCATTCCCAGCGGGTAAATATCCTGCAGTACCACATGAAAAACCACTTAGTACCAATAAGGATAGTAATGTAGTTAAAATATTAATCTTGCTGCAGCTGTTGTCAAACCTGTCATAGGGCTTAAGGTGGTTCCCTACAACTCCTCAGGAGAAAACAGCATTTGTGTTTCGTACGATCTTACGAGGAGGAAACTGGATCTGGGGTATTTTTCATTTAGATGTACAGAAAGACATGTGCTTCCTCCCCAGGATTCTTGTAGCCTGCTCCCATCTGCACAGTATCTGTGAGAGCTTGGACAAACCCAGGGCTTGAGGCTAGAAAGAGCAGGTGGTGGGAGCTGCTGGGGATGCTAAGCTATAGGATTTTGTCAGGATGTTTGCAGAAAACGAGAAAAAGTCCCATGAGAAGCAACCACTAGTTTCTTACAGGATGCTTGAATGTTGCTGGGAGCAGCAACAGATGTGTCCTGTTAAACTGCGACTTTCAGTCCTTTATGCTGTTTTTTTTTTTCCCTAGGATCCTTCTTTTGGGATGATCCCCAGCAATCAATACCTTCCCCACATTTATCTTTTGCAGCCCCCCCTGCCTGGACTTTTAGCATCAGTCTAACTTCCACCTCAGCTCCAATTAAGAATAATTTATAAGGGGAGGAAGAGGGAGGAAAGACCAGTTTCTTGATTTCACAGCATCTAGAAAAAATGAAAAAGTTGCACCTAAGCGATGTCAGTAATTGAAAGCTCTTGGGGTTTTTAGGAAAACCTCAAAATTTTGAGCCTGGCAGTAAGGAGAGCACAACCCAGCTGGATGCAGGATCCAGAAGACAGTTGAAATCAAAATTTCTGAATGCTGAGGAGGGAGAAACACCCCTTCCTCCCCTTATTGCTGAGGGTTTCTCCTGACAGAGGATGCTGTGTGTCTGAAGCAGGGTGTGTGCAGTGCACGGATATTGTAATTGTCTTTATGGAGTGAAACGGAAACCCAGTTTACCACCTGTCTGACTGGTGGCTGGATGCCCTGGGCAGGTGATGGGGCAGGGCTACGTCTCCCAGCCATGCTCTGAATATTCACTGTGCTGTGAGCTGAGCTGGACACAACCCAGAGCCCACCAAGACAGATCCCTGTCATCCCTTGGCAGAAGGTCAGATGGTTGGAGGTGGATGGAGGAGGCAGACACAGGAGCGATGACCAGCAACCCTGTGCTGGAAGGAGCAGAGGAATTTGCAGCATATTTTATGAAGGTTTCTGCTATTTACAGCTGTGGAGAGGTAAACCTCCTTTGGGCGATGCCCTTGCAGCAGTGAGATCCTGTTAGTTGTGCAGAAGGGCACACTGAGGCAGTGGGGCACTTGGCAGGCATCTGCAGGGACCTGTGCTGCTGCATCAGTGCTGGGATCTGTTATCTTGGGATCCTCCTCGGTCTCCTGAGGGCTGAGCTAACAGTCTTAGGGAAGCCTCTTCCAGGTGCAGAGCCAAAGAGCTCTAGGACCTCACCCAGTGTGCATGCTCTGCCTCACCCTGCCAGGCTGCAAATTTTCCTAGTATTGCCCGTCTATCCTAGAC
Organism: Cariama cristata; assembly: GCF_000690535.1. NCBI lineage: Eukaryota > Metazoa > Chordata > Aves > Cariamiformes > Cariamidae > Cariama > Cariama cristata. The sequence continues at coordinate 5,716 of NW_009634857.1, read as the reverse complement.
TCTTCCTTTATGGAGGAAAGAGTTCAGCTTGGGCTGGGGGAGACTATAAAGGGCTCCTGTGAACCAGGCAGGACACTGTAATGTAGATACAACTTTTGTAAACGAACTCTCTTGATAAATAGCTTAGGCTCTGTGACAGATGTTGTGACAGATGTGTGTTTCCCAGCTGCAATCAGCCAGTATGCTGCACCCTAAAAGCTCCATTCAACTCCTTGTATCACTGTACAGCTTGCTGATTAACTGGTGTCCTTCTTCTCCAAGCTCCAGAACCCCAAATCCTGCCACGGAGGTGCCCCCATTACTGACCATGGGCAGCATCTGAAGTGGCTGATAGACTCAAATTACCTGATGTCTCTTCACAGATACGGCTTTTCACCAAGGCTGCACATGCCTTTTAGCTGGGAACACAAAGCCAGTATTTCAGCATGGGAAAACTAATCAGTATGTTTTCCCTCTGAAAGAAAACTATTTCACTGGGGATGAAGGGTGAGGCTGTGACATTGGAAACATTCAGGTTAGTGTGCACTTAATGGAGACCTTCTTTCAGCTGGAGGTCACTGCTGTAAGCTGTGATATCGCAAATGAGTGTCGTCCAAAATCAAACAGCTGAAGCTTCCAGTTTTAGCCAAGAAATGTCAGTTCCTTTGAGGCAGCTGAAGTCAGATGTTCAGAGCAATTCCTGTCATCATCTTAATTACAACCTGAGCTTGTCATTGGGCATTGATGTAGGATCAGATGGGCACAAGAGTCTTCTGCAAGCATGAGCTGAAACACTGCAGTTGATTGTCTTCTCATTGCTGTGCTGGGAGCTTTCGCTGTATCTTTATTTGCACAAAGTCTTGGCCAGATGCCTGGCACCATGCCGGCAGACTGGTCCTATTTCTATTTGTTGATAGAGCTCTCTTATATCTGATACCTTGATTAACATACATTGATTTCTCCCATTTCTGTTGGGTGGAAAGGGTACTCTTAACAGCAGCCTAGGAACTGGTTGCTCTAGGAGGGGTTACTGCATTACATTTAAAACCCTCGGCATCTACAGCAATGAACAAGCACTAAGCACAACATATATTTTCAGGATTTGCTTTTCCCTGCCACTTAGTGGCTTGAAATGGCAAAATATTTTTGCAAAGACAAATTGCTTTGCAGGTACCGTGCTGAGCTTCTGGAAAGGCTCCAAAAGCACAGAGGGATTCAGAACGACTCCCTGAATCCCCATCAACAAGGCAAGATGATCCCAAGTGCTTATTTTCCACATAGGAAAATTAGAGGAATGTGAAATACTGACAACGAATTGGAGCACTCTTTCAAATTCAAGGCAGTCACATTGCTGAAAGTCTCAGAGGGCCAATTCACAACACTTGAGCTCTCCTAGGACTAGACCTTGAGTATTTTTTGTTTAACTGCAGCAAAATTAAGACCATTTTTCGATATGCATAGGCCATTTCTGAGTAGCAAATAGCTAAAGTAGGACTGTTCCCCACCAAATATCATCTGTGCTAATATGATGAACTTTTGAATAAATCTGTGATGCTGTCTCAGGACAAGCCATTAGATTACCAAACCGAAGAAGAATATCTTATGTTACAGGGTGCTTGGAGACACACCTTCATCTGTCCCTGGCCTCTTTTGCCCAGATACAGCCTCCAGCACCCTCAGCTTGTGAAGATGCAGGAGGTGTCTGCAGCAGCACAATCTCTCCTCTTTTCTGGGCAATAGAAAACCTATATTTGTTCTCCCATTTCTCATACTAGGACAATGTGGATGCTCGATATTTCCCACTGGGAAGAACAGCAGAGACCTCAGCTTCTTTCTGCAGCACTCGCTCCCTTTCCCTCCTTTCTTCTCCTACCAGTTACCTGTCTCTAACTTCCCTCAGTTCACAGCAGTGGGGTACTCTGAGCTTTGGGTTTTTAACCCTTTTCTCCCCAGAAGTGGTAGGGAATCTAATTCCCTACATGTGGGTTCAACATGCATGTTACTTATTAGAATCAGCAGCTCTGTAAGGTTAGGTAAGAAGTTGCTTTTCAAGGCCCTGGGTGGCTCTAAACATTATTAAACGTGGTCATTACAACATGCTTTTCCAACCATTGAATGGCTGTGAACATTAAATATTTTGTTTTAATAAGTGCTTGCTTTTTCAGCTGCTGAGTGGCCTTAATCTTTTTTTTTTCCCTCATTAAAAAATGTTGTTTTTCCAGCTCATGAGCCACTGAAAATACTGTTCTGTTTTTTTCTCTTACTTTTTTTTTTTCTTTTTTAAATTCACTGGTCAGTTTATTTCTATTAAAAAAAAGCAGTGAGAATTTTGGAGCCTTTGGCTAAAATAACTTGTTTTCAGCTACTAGGACAAGTATAAGGCAAGGCTTAGAATAACATAAAATCAAAACTTGCTTGTGTGAACAAGTTCCACTAAGATAAGAACATGCAAACTATCCAAACATCAGCAGATTGTCTTCTCTGTGTGCTCTGAAAGGACTGATGAATCACACTGCTGCATAGCAGTTTTCCCACCTGCCAATCAAGCGTGTCCTATTGTGTCATCCATGTAGATTCACAGGGCAAGATATGAAGTAATCCTAGGGTCAGAGGTGAAGCATGTGTGTTTTGGATTCAGAATGAAGTTGAGAAGTTTGACTTAAATTTCATTTCCCTTATTTGTTCTGTAAGGGAGACTACGTTATGTAAGAAGAAAGGTAATTAGAAAGAAAGGTCTTTTGCTAAAGTATTAGACTGGCAACAGCTACTTCTGCTGTGGGCTCCTTGTATAGCCATGAGAAAGTCATTTGTGCCATGACTCTGTTGCCTAACCATAGTTTTCATGAACTACTTGGGATGCTCACTATGCCCCACTTGACCTCCAACTGTCCTTCCAGGAGGGATGATCTTCTTTAGATCCAGCATTGTATCTGCTAGTACTGTGGGGCCTTGAGTATTACATCTCAAGCAACATTAATTGTCTCTGTTTAGGCAAATGGGTTGCAATCTTAGTCTTTCTGTCTAGTTTTCCTATAGTAATAAATCCCAGGAGTCTGCTGGAAATAGAGGCTGCTCCTTACAATGTGCGCTACCATTTCTGCTCCCATAAGTCCCTGATTTTCAAGGTTGCTCTGATGGAGGAGGAGACATTGACAGCACGGAAGGTAGTCGACAAGAAATGGCCACCATCTTGTTCAGCTGGGGAGCTCTCCTAGGGAGTCCAAAAGTGGCAGCTTTCCCCTGTGGCTGGGGCATTTGGCTTTCTGCAGCTTCTAAATCACCCACTTGGAATGCACTGTGCATCAGCCTGGAAGGGAGTCAAACCGTTTTATGAAAGCTGCAATTAGTGGCTTCCCACAAATAGCATCTAGCACTGACAAGTGGCTGCTCTGTAATGCTGTTTATAGGCTTGTTTCAGGTAATGGAATTTCATTGCCTTTCAGGTGCTCTCGCCACAGGAAGCACATATATTTTTTCAGCTCTGTGATTTTTTCCACTAAATTGCACAAATCATTATATTTGGGCAAATGCATTGGAAACATTTTACTCTGCATTTATTTTGCAGCTCAAGTCCTTCATGAAAGGAAGAATAAATATGTTCTTCTAGGTAAACAACAGAGGTGAGAAAGCAGAGAGAGCAGAGATAGTGGGGAAACAAAACCTGGTCTTCACATACAATAAATCAGTAGATCTGCACTGACTTACTGTACCTGTGCTGGTTGGTATCGACCGATAAGTGGATCCAAAATTTCCCCCCTTCTCCCTCCCCAGCTGTGGCAGCTCCTAGCAGCCACTACCTGAACCCATGACTGGGTCTCCTGGACATGTGCATGGCTTCCTTGGGAGACCAGGCTGTGAAGTGGTGTGAAAGAGTTTCCTGACTCTTCTGCATAGTTATGTGCAATTGCTGCCTTTGTAGGAATGGAGCAAATCAAACTGAGAGTTCAAATGATTTCCTTAACTGTAGTGGATGATTATGTTGTGTTGAATGTGGGAACAGAAGGTAAGTGCAAGTCACACTGGTTCTGGCTGGCTCATGTAGTGTAACTGTTTACCCAGGATGATACAGAGCATCCAGCAATCCACCGGACCTCCCCGTGTGGTCCATGCTTAGCAGAGTCCTGCTGGGCTGGCTGCACTGGTATTTGATAGGAAAAAGTATCCCACATGAACAGCAGTGAAAAGAAAGCCTGTGAGATGAGATCACTTACACTGAGCCTGTTAGGTCACGGTTAGGCATAGAGAGCATTTGTAAGGAAAGCTGAGCACCAAACTGCATAGCATCCTCTTTTGTTCATGAGCCTTGTTGAAATCATAAACCTCAAAGGGAAAAGAAGGCCGTGAACCCAAGAAACAGGTGAACCAAAGACAAAGTAGTTGCTCCAAGGGGGGAAACTTGAAATCAAGGTTGCAGAAAACCAGAGCTCCTAATAGGATAATGCAGGTAATACTATCATACAGGATGAAAACAATACAGAACTAATTAGCTCAAATATTTGCTGACAGTGTGGGTTTTGAGGAGAGGGGGGCACGGGCATTCATAAAACTAATTAACTCATAGAGCAAATCAGTTTCACTCATTGCCACAACAGAGCCAATCAAGATAGGTTTACTGTTTGCTCATTTGGAAAATGATCAGGATTCCCATTTAGACCTAATTACAGTGCAAAGGTTGACAGTTACCATCTATGTAGAAGCGCTGGATGCCACAATATCTCAGTTGAACATGTGCCTATAATTATAGACATCATTTTCTTAGCAGAAAATGTAACCCACTTATTACCTGGATTTCACGTCTGTAATTAGAGATAGAGAAATAAAAAAAATTAAGGGGGCTGGTGCTGAATTACTTTGGATCTTTCCATAGTAAATTACTTTGTGCAACTGTTTGTCATGAATTAAGACCTTGGTTTGTGCTTTATAGTCCTTATGGAAGGAAATTTGTAGGCATACAGAGGAATCAAACTAGCCACACAGGTCATATTTTGACACGGCTAAGAACACCACTGCCTCAAATCGGTTTGGTTCATAAACCCTTCCTTATATCTCCCTGAAGTTTCTTGTATTACACAGGCATGTACTTACCTCCTGAGTCACTGCAGAAGGAAGCTATTGAAAGGAACTTGGTCAGTCACCTAGGAAAATCACAGCTTGATCTGAACCAGAACGGAATAGGCTTCGCCTATTGACTAAAATAAACCACATCAATATTAAAGTTTGCAAGAAGTGCTTGACTACAGCCTTGTTTAATACTGCAAAACACAAATGATAAGCCCATGGAGATTACTCCTATTTGCCAACCTAGATCCCTCCAGGAAACCATTTCAACTCATTGCTTCCAGGGGCATCACCATAGCTCAGATAAGAGAAAAAGAAAGTTCAAAGCATTTTACAGATATTAATTGCAGATAAGGCAGGAGGTAAGATGAGGATGTAAGAAGCATAAGCTTGCTTCAGTTGAATTTGTCACTGTCCCTGGGCCTCTGTTTATCCTATGTGCTCATAAAGAAGCTGTGGGACAGTGCCCTGTGCAGGGAGAAGCAATGGATCAGCACAATGCGGAGCACTAAACAGGTGTCACATTGAATAACAAAGCTCAATTAGCTCCTTCACTCAGTTTCAATTGCATTTATTTCCAGACTAGGGTGAGTGAGGTGGAGGAATGCAGGATTTCAACCACCTTGTATTTGTTTCACATGGGACATGTCTGATCTTCCTGGGGGAAACGGTGCAAGTG
>NW_009634856.1:0-669 GCF_000690535.1 Cariama cristata | reverse complement strand
CGGCACCGAGTCCGGGCGGGTGGATCCTATTTAAAGCCCCGCTTCTTCTGCCAAAAGGAGCTTTGGGCGATTCGAGACAGGATGAAGCCCGTTTTCACCAGGACTTCGCTTGTCTCCCACAGGCTAGTCTACAGAGAATATGCCACTGCGAAGTGGAGACATTGATTTAATGCCTGGGCTTGTACACAGAAAATATCAATCGACCGGCAGCGATAAGGCAGCGGGTTTCACATGTCAGCTGAGGAGCACAGACCGTGTGTAATGGAAATATTCGGGGCGCGGGTAATAAAAGGATTTAAGCCGACCGACGCGGCTCCAAACCGCTCACAGATAAGGAGCGGAGCCTGTCACGGATGGAGCGAGTGCCCCTTCGCCACTCGCCATCAAGATTATATTCCTTCCCTTGCTTCTCGTAGGCAAATGGTGGCTGTGGTGGGCAATGATCCACCGAATAACAGGGATGCGGCTTATGTTAAAAATGCGGGCCCCCGACGCAGATAGCGCAGCTTTCTGCGATCACTTTAATACTTGGAAGTCAACAGAGGAGAGAAGAGTCCTCTGTTTTCTGTCCCGTTCCTAGCTGCCCCGCTGCTGCTTTAACCCTGTGCTCAAGAAGCCCCCAGTCGCAGCCCCAAAATAAACTAAAAGTAGGCTCCATAGGAAGAGGGA
>NW_009634855.1:0-23182 GCF_000690535.1 Cariama cristata | reverse complement strand
TTTTTTTTTTTAAAAAAAAAAGGACAAAAAAACCCACACCACCAAGGGACCAATAGGACTGCCCATATGCAATCAGAATAAACACTTGCTATTAGACCAGCAGTATAGCAAAGCTTGGTAGACTTTTCTTGGCAGCTTTAGGAAAGCACACACAAGCTAAAAGCAATAGGGTTTTAAAAGCTGATATTAAGAAGTTAAAAGCATTTGCTTGTTGCAGTTTGAAGCTATCAGACCAGTTCAGCTGAAAACAAGACAGACCGGTTCCCCGAGGAAAAAAAACCTGAGGTTTTGCTGATTTGACTATAGACATCGGAGGGAGACAATATCCATTCCTTAGCCCTGGCTCTCTACATCTTACAAAAGGATGGGACAAAAGGGATTAGAGAGTGCACGTACCTTGGCCAAAAAAAGTCATTTAGTTACAGGATATAAACCTCTAACTTTTGTGAGAAAGTAGAACATATAATATTAAAGAGAACAGCTTCTCCCCAGTGTAGAGGTACAAAAAAAATAGCAGCCCAGCCATCCAAAAATCTATCCTTCATTTGTTATGCTCAAATGTCCTGCTCAAAGCCCAGAAGCTGCTAAATACTTCCAAGTTGTGTTTGCTTCCAAAGGGTTTTATAAGCTGAACTGGCAAGTGGGAAAAATAAGGAGAGAACAGAGGAGGGAAAAAAAAAAGCCTGAAAAAGAAAACCTTTGTTTATACATAACTTCAGGGTTTTTCTTTGTCACTTCTGGGGATTAGGTATATGCAACAGGAGTTAAACTTCAGTTACACTTAAATTTTGTGTTAGTTTTGCTAAGGAATGACTCATACATTTCTTTTGCTTAAGAATATCCATCAGGTATTGGACTATTCCCTGCACTTCAATATGCTTACATAAAAGTTTACAAGTTTAAAAGTTTAGCATCAGGAACTGAATGCCTGACCAAGATAAGACAACCTTCAGAATATATAAAAAATAACTTCCTAACATCATAATAAACTGACATCTTGGTGCAGAATTACATCTACTATTAAGTGATAGAGTTCTATCTCCTTTTCCCTCTTTGTCATTATGACTAACCAAAACTAAGAGTGACCCAGAAACTGTGATTTAAATCTAGCATTTGTATGTGTAACGTCAGATCAGTTCTTATGTGGGAGTAGTGATACTCTGCATTAGAAATTTAACGCCAGTGTCTTGCACCTACACCTACATGAACATTTAAAAGAAAACTGCACAATTTAGGTTAAGCATTGCTATGGACTGTGTGGACCTGGCACTGAATCCCTACAGCTTCTTAGAAAAGCACCACCCCACCCCCCCAAAAAAAAGGAAGGTTATGTGGTAAATTAACTTCCTCCCTTCATCTTTATCAGCTTTGAAACAGTATGAGAAGCAGACCTATTTGTGATGCTCCATGTTAAAAGAACAATTACTTTGAGACTGACACCTACCCTCTGTGACTGACTAGATGTATTTATGGTATTAAATATTGCCTTTCAAGTCATTAAGGCAAGTCCAAATTAAAAGGCCCTCTGCTCCCCGTATCAGGTCACAGCAATTCCAGTGACAAGCTGAATGGAAGAGAATGGGAGGCAGCTCTTTCTCCAATGAGGAAGAAGTTACCTAGATTTTCAATTTCCTTAAAAAGTGGTTTTTGTTTAAGCTCTATTAGTTTACGAGCTTTGGAAGTTAAGGCTTTCCAACTCCATTATTACTTTTTTTTTTGGTGCAGGTGTTTCAGAGTCCTTTGAGCATGAGTACCCAAATAGGAAGTTTTGATGGTAAGTTTCATATTTGCTGGCAAAACACACAGGTCAAAAATATCTGTTTGCTTACAGAATCTTACAACAACAACAAAATATGTCACAGCTCAATAAAGGCATTTCAAGTCACATCTAGAGTGTCAATAATAAGTAAATGGACATTAAAGGAACTTATTTCTACTAAATCACTTTTGTTTTAAATATCTTTATACAGTTAACACTCAAAACCTGTATTTCACAATTGAAGAAGCTGTATTTCAGGCTAGTGTTCACCAAAAGCCTAACAGGGCAAACTCACTAAATCAGAAACATGAACCACAGCCCCAGAATTACTTCAGACTGTACACAAAGAAAGCACAGCCATTCTCATTTGTGCAGAAAATCAAGCATCTTAACTAAGAGGCTACAGATCAAGAAATCATTAGCAGGTGATCATCTAAGAACACCAAAAAGACTGGAACTTGAAATGCTTTAAACACTTAGTAGGAAACAAAAAACAAGGCCACCTAGAATGAGACAAACGGAAAAGCACAACTAAAGATTGCATCAGGCAAAGTCATAATTGTGAAAAGGAAGGAGAGATGATGTGGATAAACAACTGAACATGAGACAGTGCAAAACCATGACAAAACAGGGACAGTGTAATCTTTGGATGTGTTAGCCAGAGTCATGAAATAGGTTACATTCCTGCACTTAACTTCTTTACCTGTCTCACGACAGGATATTGTAAAAATCTGCATGCAATTCTGAAACACATAGCTTAAGCAGAAATACGGAAAGGGAATAGGAAAGCACTATAAGTCATCAGTGCTCAATCATTTTAATCAGTCAAACAATAGAAAACCAAGTCAGAGGTATTTGCAGTAAAAAATGAACACAATTCTAACTGGGCGACAGCTATCAGAAAAAACAACTGGTCATTATGGGATTCACCATTTCTTCATTTTATAAAATCAAGACTAGAGTACTTTTTCGGAGACCTGTATCAGTCAAACAATGGAAGCAGAATGGCACTTAAAGTCTATGCTAAAGTAAAAACAATGCAAAATGAATACTGGCTCCTCACCTACAAAATCACATTGTTGGAAGTAACCTTTAAGCTTTTCTTTTTTTTTTTTTAGTAAAATGCTAACACATGAGTAGAAGATTGACCTGAACTCAGCTACTCTCGTTATCTTACTAGATGATAAATGATTCATATGCAATGCTTACTGTACTTATCTAAGTATTTCTGATGTACTGATCACAGCATTATCTAAGTATTATGTGATTAAAGGACATGGTTGCTTTATCTTTTAATAAATTCAATGACTGCTGCACTAGAGGAAAAACATTCAAAGCGAAAATTCTTTATGCAAGCTACATTAAATTTATTTGTATATTCCATATATGAGATTATGAAAAATATGCAAGTAGTTGAGAAATCATGGGGAAAAGGAGGCTTTGACACAATAGAGTAAAATCATCACCTTGAAGGAAAGATTTCAGAGGGAAGACAAACACTAGCACTACCAGTTTAAAAAAAAAGTAAACTAGAGAGTAGCTTGTTTGTAAGTTTGGAGTCACCACCAAGAAAACCTTTGCAGATAGGCACAGCAGAATTCAGATAAGGCATCATGATTTCTCAAAGCCAAGAAGATACACAAGAACAGTAATTTTGAGTTCTCTAATCAAGGGAGCAGTGAGTTCATGGGACAGTGAAAGTTCCAAAAAGAACTGAAAGCATAAGAAACAACACAGAGGCCAAAGGATGCATCTTCAGGTCTTACAGTGACTTGGTAGCAGTACATAACATTTCTGGTTTCAAGATTTACATAAAGGGAACAAGAGTTTCACAACAAGTCCTCCAATATTGGTCACAGCAGAAGAATAAGCACAGAAAATAATGGTTGCTGGAATCAAAATGTGTGCTTTTTTTGGGACAGAGGATATTTTCAAATTTCATCTATTAATTGGTAAAAATTACCAACCAGAAGACAAAAAAAATACAGAAGTCAGTTTAAGAGTATTGCCTGTAGCACGGTGCTCATAGAGAAGTAACTATTCACAGCTTACAAGTATGCCCGTAAGATAGATTTAAAGCCTTTGCTTATAAAGGAGGCACATTCTGCAATATAGCATTATCCCACTTTGCAAAGCAGTGCCTTGTATTCACAGTAGGTTAATAAGAAAGTGGAGGAAGAAAAAAAAACCACAAAGTACAAAAAGTAACCAGTATCAAGTTATACATTTAATGCCATCACATGTTACCTGGATTTCTAGTTCAGCAATATGCTGTTGGAGTTCAGCCACAGCTGCAATGCGGTCTGCCTCACGGAGCCGTACTGCCATCACTTCTTCTTTACTCTGAAAGAAGTAATAGATTGAAGCTAACAAATCATAGCAGTTTCAGGTGATTAAAGACTGCTTTTTTCCCCAAAATCATGTAAGTGGAGAAAACTTAATACACTGCTGTGTGAACTATCATACCTATTGATGAGGCATATTCTAAAGAACTAAAATTTAACTTTAACCCATACAGTTCTGTAATCATCTAATGTCAATTCTAAACTATAGTCATCTATCAAAAAAATCTGTGTAGTTTTGAAAATATGCTGTTATCAATTTCCAGGTGCAGAAAACAGTATCATAAAAAAAACAGCTTATGCTTCGACTTTTGACTTTTTATATAAAGAAACAGCAAAGCTGCACAAGAGTTACTTATTTCATCATTCTTTGTCTAAAAAAACCCAAATTTAAAAAAAAAAAAAACAAACAGAAAAGCACAGATATTCTCGACCTCATTTAAGTTCAGCTATCTTAGTCACAGTATACAAAGATTTGCAAGACACTTTAGAATAAAATTCTAATGCCTATAACCTACGATCAGACTCCCGGCGTAAATTTAACCTGTAAGTTTGCCTATAAGTGATAGACAATTTGAGTTTGAACAAGAGAAGGAAATTTCCTTATTTCTGTTTTATGAGATAAGTCCTCAAGACTTCAGCGCACAAACCAATATTATATTGTCAGCAGCTTGGTACAACCACAGAGAGAAAACAGTGATAGATATTGAGTGAGTAATACTTTTAGCTGGAGTGCAAATAATTCTGGGGAAGAGACAGACTAGGCTGAGGTACACGTACACTTATGGCAGACTGGTGTAACTCTGCAAACTGTAGTTACTGTAAATCAGTTCCAGTATTTCAGTTATTTTAAATGTGTCCTTCAAACTGACAGTACTTAACCACCCTTCATTAGACTGTTTGGTTGAGACTGAATTGAACATGCCAAAGCTTCTCTATAGTAGCTACTTCAAAACATGCTGTTTGTTCAAAGAAGAGATTCCTGTAATGAAGGTGCATCATCTACAGCACACAATTAACAACATTTGTAATCAGTGCAGTTATTTCAGAGGAATCCATCATGTGCCAGCCAAAGTTTAGCCATTACTGCTAAATTCTGCTGCACGATTGCTTGAATGAAGTCAAACCCACAAGTCCACAGGATTGTATGTACTTAACTGAAAGCTAAAGGACAGACTGGCTGAGTTTGACTTTGGTATCCGAGATGAGTCAATAGTGTTGCTCTAGATGGCACTTACGCTTTATCTCTCAAGCAGAGCATGTTCTCAATAATTACCACAAAAGTTGATACGGTAGGAAAGACAAGACTGGGCTGGGGGCACAAATCTTATTCTGTAAGTTCTTTAGGAAAACTGATTAGAAAGATCAGTGCTGTGTTTCAAGAAACAATTTGAAATTAAGCCCTTGCTGTAGAAGCAGTAGTCAGATAAAAAGGGAAAAAACCTAGCAGTACACACTAGTGACAGAAAACAGTTGCCGTATAGGTGCAATTCAAGCTACCTGCTATTATTTGCATTTCAAGCCAAATCTAAGGTTGTAGCAACCTGTTTAGTAAAGTTACAGATACTGAACCTACTTCTAGAAGGATGGTTGGTATGACCAGTCTGCTGTTACTCCTGGAGGCTAGCCCTTCACACAGGCCTTACCTAGTAGCCATAGGATGTGCTGATTTCTTGTACACCTAGTTAGTATTAAAATAAAGGTAGTAACGTTGCAAGGTTTTGGCTTGACAAGCATAACAGTGTTGCTCTTCCTACTTTAAATTTCAGCTTTTATTTTTTGTTTCAATTCACTTTAATATTAAAATCTCATTTTCCTCACACAGTGGAATAACCTTAAACAATTCCAAGCAGGGATTTCCTTCAGTTATTGCAGCACAGAGGTGGGGAGACAGGAACCTAAAATAGTCTTTTCTATAACATGAAAAAAGTGAAAGCATTTAGCATGAATCTTAGATTAAGCTAAAAATCATACTTCCAGTAGTTTGAATGTGGAGAGCAAGGGACAAGAAAGAATGACAATCCTTACAAATCAACTGTCAAAGGACAATGGCTTTTTATATCCTCTCATTTTTCACTTAACTATGTATTATCATACAGTTAGAGTTTGAAACAGTAATAAATTTCTCTAAATTTCGCTAATTTCTCTAAACCTGTGTTAGAACATAACTTTCCAAGCAAATTATCCCAGTGAGAATAGTCATGTATATTAACTTATTAGTCAGGTTAAAAACATATTACTCTTTTTACAGTCAACATAAAAGCTTCAGAATATTGACTACACCCTCTCAATCTCTTAAGGATTAATGAGGACTTTCAGTATCAGATAGCAATCAAACAAAAAAGTTATGGGTCATATGTGAAGATATGTCACCAAGATTGTGAATATTAAAAAAAAACACAATAGGAATAATCTCAGCATTAAAAAAAAGCACTTAGGAAACCAGTGATTATGGTAAACATAACAGTCAGTAAAAGCAATTTCTTCTAGTTAAGATTCAGTGTCTTGTTTTCTAAAAGTTTGTAATGGAGTTTGATGAGTCAGTAGAAGTTACATCTTCACTTAGATTCAGGTTCCATTGGAAACAAATGGAACTGGCAAGACAGCAAGAAAAATGAAAACCTAAAAAAACCTGAAATACTTGGAGTACATCTCAGTTATTTACTGTTCTTAAATTTCTTTAAAATGGAAATGAACAACAAGAAAAATCAGCTTCATTTTGCTGAAAGGACTACAACTAAGGCAAAACTAGCAAGAAATTGCCAATTACAAATTACACACTACAAGTTTGAGTAATGAACACAAGATCAGAATTTACTACACAACTAAATTGCCTAGATTTATACATTACAACTTGGAGAAAAGAAGTTAGAAGAAGAAAGGAAAACATGTAAAAACTGAGCAGTGTGATATTATTGCAAAACTATGCATATTAATAAGGATGTCATTCCATCTCCAGGCTAAGTGACAATGATAAAGCACTCAAACTACACTCTTGATTCACATTGTCCACAGAAGCCTTTGATGGAATTACAGCTAATGCTGTCTTTGGGGTACATATGTTGTTACAAGCAAAATGCATGTATATTGGATAAAACTGAAAAACAGACACTCAATCAATAACAGTGTTCTGCATGAATGAGAATAGAAACAAGTAGTTCACATAAAAAAAGTTGAGTTACATTAAAGGCAAAACTAAGATTTGATCATGAACAAATTATATAACAGCATCTGCTCTCAAGTTGGCAGTTCACCACCACAGTTTAATAAACAGTATTCTGGTTATTCATCTCATATTACAGTACTATTTTTAACATACTAATAAGCATCTATTTAGAAATACTGAGTGTTCAGCACTAGCTGATTTCATAAAAGGTGCTTCATACATCTTTTGGAAATAAGATTTAAGTAAAAAGTTGGTTTTATGTCTCCAGCAAATAATAACTGTAGTGATTTGCCAACTAATATGGCCCTTTTTTGAAGTACCTATCAGTAGCAATTTCAGGAAAATTTTCATCCAAGTTAAGAGAAAAAAGCTTCTAAAACTTATCCTTTATTTCTTGTCCATATTATGTGTGCACAAGTTAAAGACATAAGTTATTAGCAAATGCTTATGGATTTAGTTACAAAATCAGCTAATTAAATCTGAGATACAAATATCATATAGGGCTCTCTTTTGTGCTTTGACAGTAGTAAAAACAACTCTTTTGCCCAGTGTTTTTGGGTTGTCCCCTTAAAGTCTGGTTACAGTTAGGCACTGTAACACTCCCTTCTGTAGACCTCTCCATTCAAATACTACTTTTACCCCCTTTTTTTAGCCTAAATTAATTCTGCGGTAATAGTGTTGAAGTAATGAACCTCTTCTGTCACTAAAGACAGAGTACACAGTCAGTCTGTCGTGCAAGAGTCTTTTTTTATATATTATACACAGACACTTTTCTTAGTAGAACCACACTTTAAAGTAAAAGTTTATCTCTGTGGCACCACAAAGAAGCAGCTCTGTCAAAACCTCAAGTGATTTTTGTGAGATGGTAAATTCAAGATGATATTGTCAAATCAGTAAAAGAAAATTTTGGTTTTGTGATTTCTACCTCTCAATTAAGACACAATTCTATCCAACAATAGTGGACAAGGCTAAAAAGTACATACACATTAGCACACAAATAGTTTGTTCACTATGTTTACCTTGCATTCAATCTCTGCCTGTTTACGTTTTGCTTCATTCAACTGAGCAAGAAGTCCTTTGTTCTGTGCAGAAAGATACTGTACCTTCCCCTGTAGGTTGGTAACCTCTTGCTCTGCCCTTCGTAAATGGTTACTATTAATCTGATTCTGAAATTTATCACAAAAAAAAGAGGAAAGAAAATGCACATTAAGGAAAAGATCTTTGGTATTCATTTAACTCTCTGAAGTTTGACATGAAAGACTTGTAGATCATTTACTATAAGACACTTGTGATGAAATAGCATTCAGAATTTAAGTGTAATCAGAAAAGTTTGCATGACATTTGGTTTATGACCAGGATATTCAAATTGCTCCTAAACAACAGATGACTCATTGTAAGAACATTATCGCAAAGCTCCTGTACATCTGTTTTTCCCAATCTCTTGCTTAGGTAAGGCAAAGATTTTGTGAACTTGTGTCCCAACTACAGCAACAAGGAACATCAGGTATGTCAGAAATATTATATGCACATTTCTCTGTCCAGGAATTCCTGAAAGTAACATGGAACCTTAATATCAATGTTTTAGTACAAGTCACACCATTTTTATATGAAGCTGTGCATAGACCAGCACTAACATGAGAACCAATGCATTTCTGTCAAATGATAGCTAAACAGCATAAGCATATACAAAGACTCGATGCATAACACTGAAGTGAGAAGTGCCTAAAGGTCTTACGACTTTCATACATGTAAACCAGACAGCAGGATACCTATGCCCCCTACTGACTAAAATAAATACAGAGATATGGAAAAAGCAACAAAACAAAAGCACACATTAACTGTACTGAAACAATATTAACACTTCAATGAAAATTTTAAAAGGTAAGGCAACAGGAAACTCTTACTCAGTTGATATAGAAAAAGTGGTGCCTCTGTCGGAAATAAGCCACCACGTGCCTTGCAGTTAGCTCATCTCTCTTCAGTAGCACATCCTTACATGCTCTCCTGGTTTCTGGGATTGCTGAAGCTTGTCAAGTAAAGTGTGTGTTTGTTTAGCCTTTTGGATGCACACGTCTCCTTCAAGTAACAGTTACATTTAGCAGGTATTTCATGGGAATATTTCTCAAAAGCCTCTTATAAATCCTTCTCAATCAACAGCACATTGTGTTTATTGATTCAGCTGAAAGTTCACTAATATAGTATGAACTCACCAACTTTAGTGCACTTCCATTTCAGATTTGTTTGCTTAATAACAACTTATTCCCTGGTTACACAAAAAAGATCTTGGCAGGCAAGTTATTTTTGTCTTTTCTGCACAATCTCAGCAATGGCAATTCATGCTTTTCTTCTCTAGCACACAAAAGGTAAAGCTTCTGCTAAAAAACCTGACAACACGCAGCTGTTTTGCCCAGAGTCCACAGTTTAGTAACCAGATTCATGACCTCAGTAGATAATCTAGTAGAGGCAATTCCACCAGAAAAAAAAAAAAGCACTCCCATTTAAAGAATTAGAATTACTATTATCAGAATCATCAATTAGGTTTATGAATTTAAAACACCTTAAACATACTTTTGTTGTTACACCAGCTACAATTTAATGAATTAAGATTCATACATATTCACAGAGTCTACCAATGAGTCCAAATGAGAAATTCAGAAAGCTTAGTCCTGGAAAAGACTAAAGAAGAGACATTAAAGTAAGTTGGACTGTATGCACTCCCTCCTAGTCCAACAGCATTAAAAAAAGCACATTTTGGAACTAAAGGCATGCCTGCAAATAGTAAAGATAATCATCAGACATCTACCATTTGACACCAATTTGCCAGTATTCAGCTCAATTGAGACATACTAGTGTTCAGTAACATACCTGGGTTTCTATCTCCATCATTCTTTGTTTGGTCTCTTTCAGTTCAGCCTGAGTTTCTGCTTCTCTCAATCGGACTGTCATCAGCTCATCTTGTAGTTCATTCACTGTGTTTTTTCTAGGAGGATCTTTCCATCTTCCAGTGGTACGAGCTAGATGACGCTAAAAAAAAAATAGCACACCATTGCTGATAATGCCTGATCTTTCCTGGTGTTCCCTTATTTCATTTAAGGTCTCTGAGTTACATGGGGACAAGTTGCTACTATTTTCCTAAAAACTAGAAACCCATGGAAACTTACTAGTTTTAAGAACAGACAATAAAGAGGCTGAAGACAGTCATTCCCAACTACAGCAAATCAGTGAGTTGCAAGCATATCCTGAGACTTTTGCCTATTTCTAGCCCTTATTAACATCTAGTGAAGTAGGAGTACTGATCAGGTACTTACTTTCTACCAGAACAGTTAGCTGGTAGCACAGGCTCTCTGCCACCTGTAACAACTAGGGACTAATTTCTAACACACTTTTGAAGTAAAGTTTCTTGTGGCAGCTGCATTTAAAGATTTTCTCACCTCAGCAGCTTGATCCACAATCACTAGGTTTCTACTTGATCTCTGCATCTCCAAATTTCGTAGTCATTTGCTTTATCATCACTCACTGAAAATAAAAATTGTTAAAAGTGTATTGCTACCCATACCTGCCAGTGTTCCTCCAAATCTTTGACTTGCTGCCTTAGTTCTTTGAGGCCCATCAAAGCTTCTGCTTCTCTTAATTTTACTGCAATCAGTTCTTCTTGTAGTCTGGCAACATTTTCCTCATCAGGCAGAGAGCTGTTCCTCTGGAACAAGGACCATCCTCTTAAATATGCATTTGAATAAAATTGTGCTTAGTGAGACGACCCACTCCAAGAATATAGACATGGAATGATAACTCTTATTACTAACCAAATTTTCTTAATTACACATCTCTCACAAAAAAAAAAAATATCTAAGTTCCTGGATATAGCAAGTGTGTATAAATATCTTCCAACTGCCAACTACAAAAAATAATTGACAAAGTAGTTTTAGGTATTCTGACTTCCAGATTTCCCCAGATGGTATCCCTCACAAAGCATTACTTACACTATTTTGCACACATCATCAAAAATATGGAGAGAAATCCAAAAGATTTTGAGCTAGTTGATAAAAGTAAAGCACATGAGGAATTGAAATTATACCTTAAGAGTTAAATTCTATTTAGACTTACAGGAGAAAAAAAAAAATGGAAGTTTATTTTTTGGGAAGTAGGCCATCTGACTTTGAAAAGGAGAAAAGATACATTAAAGGAACCATCCATGAATATTTATAAACAACAACCAGTCAATAAAATGTCTTATAGATGAAAGTGCATGGATGTTTACAAAAACACATAAGGAAAGAGTAGAAAGACTAGAGAAAGTTAAAGTGAAAACAGGAAGACACATGGCAGGAGTGACCTGGGGAAAGTAAAACAGTGATGAAAGCATAATAATGGAAGTCTGGGAAAAAAAGAGGGGAAGAAAAAGGACATAGTCTGTCTAACTACAATATCCCTATATCAAACCATTGGTCACCAAATGCTCAAAGTTGAGCTGTGCTTCATCACTTTGTACTGTATTTCTGAGTAGTAATTTTCAGCAAAATTAAGTATTTTTCTAGATATCTAATACTGTGACAGTTGCCAGGTTTTCTTGAGAGTCGAGAGTAAAGTACATTATTAACATTAACAGAACACAGCACAGCAGCCATTTATTAGTGCCTCTGTGTTTCAAAATCATGGGATCTGAGTATTGGCAAATATAGGAAGTGACAAGGTGTGCTTCTGAATGTTTACATCACTGTCAGTATAGCCATGCAAGTCTTGGGTTATTGAACAGAATTTTCCCAGATTACATGACACATCACTAACAGCAGTAAAGAGCTGTATTTGTAGGAACGTGAGGGAGTAAACGTCAGTCACTTTCTCATGTACCTAAGTTCATTATGACAGACTGAAATACTAGTATACATCTGAGTGTGTCTGGTACACTGACATTTCCCCCACTGCTCCAGTTTTTCCTCACATTTAACTTTTCAGTGTATGCTATCTTCACGCTGATGAAGGTTAAGTAAAGTAGTCTCATCTTGAACTTTGAAAAACACCTTAGACCCTGAATTCTTACCAATGTTGAGTACAGTAAAAACTACCACACTACTAGCCTGTCAGACTCCCATCAAGCCCCTCCAGAAAATTAAAAAAGTAAAATCTTGATTCCAGTGGGTTAATCTAATTAGCTAGCAAGTTCTGGCCACATTCCTGAGTATACAGCTCTTAAATTGCCACGAGAAAACAATTTCCAAAGCCAATACAACAGGATCTGAAAAATGTGCTTTATGTTAGGTCAATTAGTGGGTTTTTTCTTTCCTTTTTTTCTATTTTATTTTGCAGTTAAGTTTCTTGTCAAAGAAAGGGTTTGACGGTTTGAGTACAGCTTGAACTCTGGCATCAGTAAGTTACAAGCTAGGATGGCACCCAAAAAGCAGTACAGATTTTGATACTAAACAGTGGAAGTATTTTTTCCCTTGCCCATAATGGGACAAAGTGGGAGACACTCAAGAACTCAAGACCTGGGAACAGTAATGTTGAACTATTTCCTCCTCCCCTCCCAGGCTATTTAGTTTCACATCACCTGAATGCTCACCCTAAGCCTGCTGCTCTTGTTGCAGGATATAACTTCGAAACAATTGATGTTTACTGTAAAGACTCCATGACAATCCAAGTTTCCCACTGCAGTGAGCTTCGGGAGTAGGAGAAAAAATGATCTGTTCTTCACAAGCCTTTCCCATTGCAAACAGATTTTAGTGTTTTTGTTTGGTTTTGGTTTCGTTTTGGGTTTTTTTTTTGCTATATTAACTTCAGGTTTGAAAAGAATCTTAAAGTCATGAAAACAAAGAAGAGAAGATTCTAGAGCACAGTTATGCAAAGAGTTACAGGGACTTGTATTCTGTCTCTAGTGCTATTTTATACAGAGGGTCCTGGTTTGATTTACCTTTTCCATCTCTAGAACTTTATCTTGCATCTCCTTCAGGGCACAATGGGATTCTGCTTCACTCAGTCTGGCTTGGACCAGCTCTTTTTCCAGCTGTAGCACAAAGTCTTCACTGTATCGTGAACTGCATTTATGCTACAAAGTTTGCAGAAATATGTTTAGTATGAAGCACAGATGGTTTGAAAGGGGTTTTATATGCCAGATTTGGAGTGAAAAGTACATTCAAATGCTTAACATTAGGAAATACTAGCTTAAGATGAACAGAAGTGCTTACGTTATACAAGTTTATTAACATGTCTGTCCAGACAGCTAATAATAAGAACCCTAATGCTATGCCTCTCAAACAACTGCCCTCCACACAGCCAAGTGTCTAAGACCAAACCGAGACCCTTATTAGTACTGATGAGCAACAACTCACACTTTTCTCTCATTGTTACCCAAACTGGAAAAATTCTCAAAGGATCTGTGATGATTTTGTGATATGCAGAAAAAGATGCCTAGGAAAAACTAGCTAGTTACAAGGTTAATACAAGTATCTCTCTTGATCCCTACTCACTTGAACTCTGATTCAACAGAAGCCTTCCATAATCTTGGATTTAAAATAAAGCCATGTATGCTCTAAGGCACAATCACTTTGATTTGTCCCCTTCCTCCACTCCAGTCCTTGGCTCTCATTTGCTCACACTATATATATATTCCTTCTGAGATTCTCTTCTAGGGCAAGCCCTGTGGATTTATGAGAAAAATCCAGGCACAAGGAGCAGTACAGCCCCTTCTAGACAGGCAGCATAGGCCCAAGCTACGAAGAAATTTGGTTCTTTCCATACAGGACTTAGTTCAAGACTATCCTCAGCCAGCTTTGCACACCCAAACACATTTCCTCAGTAACAAAACTGCAGTTCGGAACTTAAGGTCACCCCTTTCCAACTTCAGGGGGAAGGGAAAAAAACCACAGTTCTGCTCAAGGAAGTTAATTCACCACTAACTTATTTCATGACTGCTGATTAGCTGCAATTAAAAGTAAGATCTATCCTTTTCACTTGCTAAAGCACAATTTCATGAAACTGCATCTTTCAACAGATCCATTGGATGTGAGTCGTACTAAGCATTTGTATTCAAAAGCCCCACTTAACTTTTTCCTCTAGTCAAGAGTTACAAAATACATTTTCTTCCTTTCTTGGGTCACATTAACATGACTTGAGATTCACCACAGATTGTCCAACTTGCTTAACAGGCCATGCCATCCTACATCAGCATTTAAATTTCTGATTTAGAAAAAAAAAAAAAAGGGTGTTGAAGTCCCCAAAGCATAGTTGCCTAGTTACTGTGTATGCATAGGTTCATAGCTACTCTGAAAATTAAGTTTAAAGGGAAACCATTTTATACATCTTTGGTGCCATGAACTCCATTGTGAAGAATAAATACTATACTTGGATTCATAGATGGAAGTTTTAGTCAATTAACAACGCAACTTTAAAATCCATAGAGTATTCATTATACTAAAGATACAACTATGTCTTTTTTTAATGTTTGCAAACAATTTAGTTTTCTGCATCTAAAAACAGTTGACAAAATTAACAGAAGAGTCTTCAGTTCCACATGCTTCTGTTAGGGTACGATATTTCCTGACCTTTAATGCACAAAGCAAAGGCAAACAGGACAAAACAAGGATTTACAACATGTAACTACAAGGTCAAAGAAATGGTTTTTCATTTATTTTTATACTTCCGCACACCAACTAAGCTTTTCGTCATGACTTACAGTACAATCCAAATTCAAAAATCTACACTAATCTTAGTATTAGAATTTATTGTATTTATGTGTATGTCTAACAGGGAGCTATAACAGAGTGGATATATACAAAGCATTAAAAGGCAAATATAGCTCATGCAAGCAGTCTTTAGCATCACTGAGACTATCCATTTAAGCACTTGTCCTACTTAATTGTGCAGCTGAACACACATGGAACGCTTATGTACAAAGATCATAGTGTATTTAATATTAATTTTCCCTTATACAATACTAATTTAATTGATATTATGTTCAACCGATATAGTGTCTTTGCCTTAGCAAGCAGTGGAGGTAGCCCCAGTTCAAGTGTAAGGACAGGATGAACGGACAATGCTGATGCATTTCTACAATTGCTTCACACAACATGGGAGTGTGAGTAGCATACGTAACAACATGCAGACAGAGAATAGGCAAAAGCTCTTTTTTATTCCCTGGCTGTTTGTACAAGTTCAGATGATGCACACAGCAACTTAAATGGACTCTATGTTTCTTGTCCCAGATTCTGCTTATGATACATATAGAACAAGAATGAATGCAGTGTTCTTTCCTCAGGCAAGAAGCCCTCTTGTACCTTCCAGGAAACAGGGAAAACAGCAGATTTGAAGAGCTGCATATATACTGATTTTGCAACAATAAGTAAGATGAGACTAAATAGCTTTGGACTACAAAAAAAATGTAACCGATGTTTGTCAAAGAATAAGTAATAGAGAGTGTAAGAAAAGTTACTTATCCAGGTTCAGGCACAAGTCATGCCTTCTTTAAATCTGTTTTTGGATTTTGCCTGGCTAAGGAATACGTTAGAAGTACTTATCTACTTAGCCATAACCAACATTAAATCAAGTCTTGATAGACTGGCAAAAAAACCACAGTCCAGATCAGAACAGATTTAAAAAACAATAGTCACAAGTTCAAAGTTATGATTTTTGCTCCTTAAAAAAAAAACCACACACTTTACTGGTTCAGTAAATAACAGTAACACAAGTTTATAGTCAAAACAATGTTTGAAAACTACTTTAAGACTGACATCTTTAGCAAAAAAACTGCTTTTAGATATTTGCCTTAAGCCCTAGAATGTGATGAAAACCATAATGTGAATCCAGATTTCCAGGCACCAGCCAAACATTTCAACCACAGTAACACTGTTTTTCTTGGCTGTGTTGAAAAGATGTCTGTAAGAAAGCACTAAAAATGTAGTTCCACAGCCATTTACTTCTGAAAGAAACAAGTCCTTGCTTGGCTTCACACAACCAGATTTATTTTCCCCAAACTTTTCTTAAAAATCTCAGAAATAGTAAAATCTCAGAGACTGACACAACCATTCCTAATATTATTTTGGCCGATGACAGATTATTACATATAATTACAGAATCATTTTCCAGTACTCTATACTGAAGGGCAACTAACAGATTGTTCAGCAGCCACCCAGCTAACTTTGTTTACACATTTAAGTACTAACTATAGTACTTGACTAAATACAGTATTTTTATTTTCTGCTGTTTGGTTGCAAATCAGAACATAACATAAATAAGTATATTGTAAAATAAAGCAAAGTCTTCCATAAGGTTGCAACACACATTTACAAGCATATATTCCCTATATCAATTATTATGCTCTTCGTTATTATCAGTCATTTTAGCATGTGTTCCTGAAAAGAAACTATGTAATTATGGAGTTGCTGTAACAATAACCAAATACAGGGCTATAAATTACCTTGCAAAATGCACATGCTTTGATCTGAACAGTTTAGTCAATTAAAATTCTATCTTCACATAATACACTTGAAAAGCCTATTTAAAAATAAGATGTAAAGCAATTTCAGATTGAACTGCCTCTCATTTCTCAGATTCAGTCTTCAGGCATTCAGGCTCATGAACTGGGTAATCACTGAAAAGTAGAGTTTCACTGGGAAGGACTGAGATTTGTGTTCTGGAGGTGTATTTAACTGGCAGAAATTGTTAGATTGTTCATTTTTACACATCCAGGAGAAGCTACCTTTTTCATTTAGAAAAAATAGGAGGAAAAAGAACAGGGCTGGGGGGGAAATAAACAACAACTTTAGCACTTAATTATCAAGAGTAGTTTAGAACAGGCTGATTAACCTCTCCTCAAATACCATCACTCTTAGCATGCTTCAAAAGAAAACCTTCTGTATTCTGTTGAAGTCACGCACAGCTTCCTCTATGCAGTTCTTGATTTACTAATAGTATGAGGAAGAAACCACCTTCCTTTTAATCTTTTGGTTACCCACCACATCTAGAAGCCTTTGGCAAGTTTCTATATTTAAAGATTAGACGTGCCAAAGACAGATTAGTACCATTCTCTTCAAAAACATTCAGGCACATGTTTAGGTAGCTGAAGCACTGAACTCCAAGAGCACTTCAGAATAGCATTAGCTTTACAATTATTTTTTCCTAGTTATCAATACAAAAAAGTGTACAGCTTATACGCTGTTTTTAGAAAAACTTACACTGACAGAGTTGCTCTCTACTAAGATGTAAAAGTTTTCATCCAAAGTAAAATTAAGTGTGAAGTCTCCATCTCAAACTTGATTATTTTTTGCTTCCTTTCCCCTTCCAAATGACCTTAGATACATCCAGAAATATGTAGAATACACTTCATGACACTTAGTATGTGATTTATTATATGATCATTTGTACTATTTTCAGGTCATTTGGGAGAAGTACTATAACAGAACTTCCCTTCCTTTCACTATGAAACAATGGTAAGAACCTCCTTAAGTAGACTCAACACTTCGTAACAAAGTCATCCTGGTTCAACTAAAAACTCCCTATAAACACCTCAGCACAGGAATAGTTAAAGTTGCATGCAATTTGGGCTTCTGGTATTGGACTTCAGTCAAAAGAATAGTCCTCTACCCATCTCGCTGTTCAGCCTTACAAAGCAGTGCTGCAATGGAGAATTTCTTCATACACACACATGCGTCCTGTAAGCACTTTCAATACTTACCTTTAAGCCATCTAACTTGTGCTATCAAATCTCATAAAACAGACAGAAAAAAAAACTAGATAATTTTTAAATACAAACGCATATAACCTTTTTACAGAGAATACATTAGCCTTCTTAGAAATACTATAGGTTAGATAACATTTTTGCTACCAACAAAACAAAAAACCCTACTCACTTCTCCTGCCTTATGATTTACCAGTTAAAGTGGGTTGTGTTTTGTTGTTTTTGTTGTTGTTTATTAAATCCCATAGCATTGTTCAGAATAGGCAGCCACAAGTATCCTTAGGCAATTCTTTTCATACATTCCTATTGAGAAATTCATACCCGAACTTTACAGTTTCTATCATGTTGAAACAGACTACCCAAGATTGGAAAATATATAGATTATAAAATATGTAGGATAGATGCTATACCTTTAAATAAATACAGATAAACTATGCAACCATAAGTTCACTGTGCAATCAATTTTGCTACTCAAACAAAATTGAAATAATTGGAAAAAAAAAATAAAGCAAATATTTGTAAGAATACTGAAGAGGAATATTGCCAAGAGCAAAGCTACTGGCACTAGGAAGTGACAAAAAGGTTTATTGGTGTACTCTAAAGTGAAATGCCAAAATTCAAAAGAAACTCATGGATTTCCACAAGGTGGTGCCCCAAGCGCAGGCAGCTGTTCACATTTGTTGCTCCTATTTCCAGGCTTGGAAACAAAGTTAAAAATCTACTCAATTACAAATCTCACTAACACAGCAGAATCTAGGGAACTACTATTTGAAACTATCTTAACACTTTCACCACTTTGTCTAAGTTAATTCAAATGGTCCTCAAAACCACAGCACTATTCCTTTCACTTCAAAATTAGTCAGCTACTATGCACAAATCCCTCTATAACCACATGGATTTACAGCCTCAGTTCCATGCATAGTCAGGCTATTTCCTATAGTCATGTTCACACTGAAGTGGAGGAAAACAAGGCTGCAAGCGTGCAGGGTAGGAAGTGTGGCTCTTAATTTAACTGCCCATTCTCATATTTTACTTACTCTCCACTCCTGCAGTACTCCTGTCCAATCTTCCGCCCTCACAGCTCCAATCCAGCTGATTTTGCAATCCACAGCTATCTATAGTTTTGCTCAAGACCAATTCTCATACCTAGCCAACCTGCCAGGCTTCCCCATCATTGATACTTAATAAGGTCGAGGGCATAAGCATTAGCTTTAAAAGTCATATTACCCATCAATTAACTAATAGATAAATACAGCATTTTAGTCTCTTTTAATAATTTTTAATTGAGTATAGGTAAGTAACATAGATGTCTCCAAAAACACATTCCAAAAGCATATGTACTATTGTAATCAGACAGTAAATGGCTAGCTACCTAAGTCTATAAACATTTCTCATTTTATTTCACTCGAAAGATTAGAACATATCTAAAACTTTTGAAAGCATCACTAGAACATCCCCATCTTCCTAGTAATAATTTCTTCATAATTTTTCCCCTAAAGAAATTGCTGAAGTTAAATAAAAAGCAGCATTACACATTACAGAGTAACAGCTCAGTAGTAACTCCTTGCAACTGTTCTAAAAGATGTGCCTTTTTTACACTGAAATGCATTAAATAGACATAATAAACTATTTCTATAATGTCGCATTTAAGTTATGATTTTTTTCCAGTCTAACAGTAAATCTCATCTCCACCTTCCAAGATGAGATACAAGTGTTTTCAGAGCTTTAGTAGAAGATGTGTAGAACAAACTGCTATATTGCCTGTAAGGGATCTGGTAAACAGCTGCAATAGGCTGTAGTTCCAAAAAGTTGCATTTCATACACCTGAAATGCTCAGGGCTTCAGACAAGTACTTAGATACCACTTACTTAAAAGAATATGAGTGTATTCACATCAACACTGCCAGTGCAGAGTTTATTCAGCAAGTGAAAACTGCTGAAACTGCTTCCCTCCCTATACTACCCAAAACACACAGTACATACACAAACACAGTACATAGAGCTGCTGAAGGTTATTTTCCTGCTCTATCTGCACATAAACCCACACCTTTCAATAACATCCTGTAGTTCCAAACTAAGGACAATACCCTTCTATTTTGCAAGCAGCAAGTTTAAGCATGTTAGGAAAAAAAGATAATAAAATATAGGTACACAGAAGAAATGTTAACATGGAAGAGACGGACTTAAATGAGAAGCTAGGTAAAGGCATTATGAATCAATTCTCAAACTTGAGTATTCAGAGTGACACAATTTGTAATGGCAGGACTCTTCAGCATTAGGAGCTACCAAAGGTTTTGTGTGTCATTTCTTGTTAGTATTTCTTTGGTAGTGGTGGGGTTTTGGGTTGTGGTTTTTTTGTTGTTGTTGAGTTTTTGGCTTGGTGTGTTTTACTGTGTGTTTGTTTTGGTTTAACTAATAACTTAGATCTATCCAGGGTTATGAATTTCATCTATTAATAGGAACAGACCAAAATATCACTTAGTCCAATCTGTGTAATTTTAAGAATGCAAATCACAATGAACAAGCATTTGGAAGGACAGCACAGAGATCATGTCATGACGAGGAAAAATAAACATGAGTGAGTGAAAAAGATGAGATGATGTGCTGCCAGGCTCCTTACCCATTGCTGCTGCTGCTGCTGGAGCTCCCTGATGGTATTCTCAGCTTGCTCCAGTTTAGTAATGGCCTCATCACTCTGCTGTTTGATGGTGGCCAGCTCCCGTTTTATGAGGTAGTTTTCCTCAGCCTCCTGGGCCCTTGTCACTTGTCCCTTAGGACATAATTATTTTTTTTTAAGCAATTGAGGACAAATCCAAGAAAGACTGTTTTTGTGATGCTTAGCTGCTTATTTCATCAGATTGGTTTTGCAAACAGCATAGAGTACAATTGGTAGAAATTTTAGGACAAGGTAGTACTAAACAGCTGCTTTAGTACTTCATTACAATGTTCAGCATCTGTTTAGCAAGCACAATTGTGTACTTGCATTCAGTAAAATTCCTTTCATGCAATATTACTCAGTTGTACATGCACAGATTTAAGTTCGCAATATTCAATTTCAGTGTTAATACAGTGTCACAGAATCCATTTGTCATAGGAATTTGTACTGAAAGATTACATTAGGTTAGGAAAATTATTATAACGTGCAGGTATTGGTTTATGTATTTTTAGTAAACAAAATTAAACAAGTTTCTAGCACGAGATTAGCTCTACATTTATTCCAAATCAGCAAAGCAGGGATAGAGTACAGCATGCAAATATGCATGCATTAAAGCAGTTTGGGGTTTTTTGAGAGGAGGAAGGAAGTCATACAGTAAAAGACTGAAAGACTATACCTGTATCAATCTATCTGCCAAGGAAGCACTTTCCTACAAAGGAAAAATTCAGATAGGAATAAGGAAAAGAAAAACCAAAAAACAAAGGGGTGATAATAGTGACAAGAAAGACAAGAGTCGAGAGAAAGAAAATGCCCAAATTCTGCCCATTTTCTGTACAAACTCTTTTTGCAAAATTAACAACTCTTCATATAAATTAGGGCAGCTCAAAGTCCCAGGAAGCAGCCTTTTCTGCAATAGATTTAACACAGTCCATCTTTGATACAAGAAGGTCTCAAAGCTAGATTTCTGTAACACTTAAAATTCATCTACAGGAGACTGGGTATTTTTATCTAGTAGATAGATACAAGATGTGGCCTATGGTCTGTCCACAATATGCAAGAAAGGTGTAATTTGAGCACAAAGGAAACTCTGCTAAGCACTGAGGCATCCATGCAGAACTACAGCTTCCAAAAAGATGAAGCAGGAAGGTTAAATGGTGCAAACTGACAGACACAAGTAGAAAATTTCAACTATGACAGCCAATATTTTGTTTTACTCAACTCCTGCCGTAACTCAATTGAGCAGTTCATAGATTCTATTTCCTTACCAAACTTTTGCAAGAAAGAAATTTTCATTTATGCACACTGACAAGCACACACCCTGTCCCTGCCAGTTGCACATTTAATTTCTACTCTATCACCCTAGAAAGCACTCAATTTTTGTAGATTCTACAACAGATAACACATCTATTCACAGACCATCATTGTCCTTGCAACTTTTACTAAAATTAAAATTCAAACTGGTTGATGAGAGCTATCACTTAGAAGTTAGGGTAAGAAGTTTGTCATTAAGGTACACTAAGGAAATCACGATTAAATCATATAGGTTAGGATGAGGAAAAAATATTTTTAAGTAAAAATAAGTTTCCAACAAAAGAACTGAGTGTGTTTGTTCACACTTTATGATCTGTTTTTCAGATGCTGTGATGATAATAATCTTCAGAAATTCTTAATAGGTAATATTTTCCCATTTTTAAATGTTCCAATTCCAGTCAGAATAGGATACTCTGAAAGTGAATTCTGAAATTTTAAGTACAGAATTTTCTAAAGCATTAGCATCTGGCAGTTCATCATGGGCTTCCTAATAAATAAAAAAAATCTGATTTCAAACCTCTCCAAGTTAAGTATAAAACAGGGATATTTACTATTTTAAATTTCCCAAAGAACACTGAAGTGATTCACTACAGTTTTAAACTTCTTAAAGAGAGTCTGCTCTTTTCATTTAATTTTATCAGCACTTCAATATTAGAAACAAAGACGTTTATAAAATTGTATTTTTGGTCACAATTTTCACAATATGTCCTCATTATGTACATTTTTTCCAAACTACATTCAGAAATTAATTAATTAGAATTTGACACAGATTGACTGTTTTTCCAAGAAACTGTAATGGATTTAACACCTGAAGAGTGACATCTTTCAATTTTGTCACTCTAAATTGAAACTTTACCATTTTCTTCTCTGTGAAACGTGAAGAACTGTTTGCAACTCACAAGAGCATTCAATTTCATTTGTTGAAAGATAGTTGCCATAGGTGGTTAACATGGACAAGAATGTTCCCATTCTAGAGCAGCCCAGCCCCAGTGCACTGTCACAGGAAGCAGGATACCAAAATATAAGAGAGGCCATTGGAGAATAACACATGCATATTGGCAATGTGTCAACAAGAGCTATCATGCATACTTTTAAAGCTATATCCAGTTACAAGAAGTCTAACAAAACTCTATTCCAGACTAAATCTGTGAGAAATAAGTCTTAAAATATATTCTGCCTCCCACATACACAAAATTGCTACAAAAATTCAAAACCATGTAAAACAAATTAGTGGCAGCAGACTTCCTGTAATGAATTGGGGCCAGTCCTGTTTAACATCTTCA
>NW_009634854.1:355-6974 GCF_000690535.1 Cariama cristata | reverse complement strand
TTTTGGTGAGGGTTTTTTGGAGAGTGGTTTGGGATTTTGTTTGGTTTTTGTGGGGTTTTTGTGTGTGTTTGTTTCTACCTGTTGATAAAACACCAAGATATTGAAGAGGAAGGTTTTGCCCATCCTTCCATCTTGTCAAGAAGTTAATACTAGTGGAATTGGGCACAATTAGCAGTAGGTTTTGATGAGACCTAAAGCTTTCTTGGATGAGCGCATTGGAGACTCTTGCTGTAGCATCAGATGATGTTAGTACCGAAGGTTTTCATAGTGGCAACAATGAAGTAGAGAAAGGGTGGGGATGACAGTGGTACCAAAAGAAAGATTTGGAAAATCAAACTGGATCTTGTGTAGTTGGTTTATATAAAATATTAGTTGTTAGAGTGTGTTGTTTGTTCTGCAAGACCTGGATTGGGAGTGGCTTGGGATCTTCTCCCAAAATACACATAAGCTTGTTTGAAGTAGAACATCATGGGCTACAGTGAACTAAGAAGAAAAACATTGCATAGCGGAACTTTTATCAACTGCTTTGTTATAAGTTACGCCTAAAATGACTGTAAATAAAGGATTATATGAGCTTTCCTTTAGTTTATTTTTACATCCTTGACAGCTCTTAATGTATAGCTCCACTACTCTGCTTGTATAGTTAGCTTGTAACTCTTTATTTGTGCAAGGTTTTTTGCTCAGCAGAAGACTGGAAAAAGGAAGTAGTAAAGAAAAATTGTAGATATTGTACCTAGGACTACTTCCTCCCCTTACCTTTCTTACTTTCAGAAGGTGAAGAACATATTTAAGAAAATATCCAAACAGCCTGTGATAGTTGTGATGTTTCCTGCAGACCTTTTCACTGGAGATCAATAATTTGGGTATGAAAGACTGCTGAAGTTATTTTGTCAGGCATAAAGCCGATGTTTTTCAGGTTTTCATATGGAAGGGTCAGACTTTAAAAAGACCTGGGGGTGTTGGCTGACAGCCGGCTGAACATGAACCGGCAGTGTGCCCAGGTGGCCAAGAAGGCCAACAGTATCCTGGCTTGTATCAGAAACAGTGTGGCCAGCAGGACTAGGGAAGTGATCATCCCTTTGTACTCTGCGCTGGTGAGGCTGCATCTTGAATCTTGTGTTCGGTTTTGGGCCCCTCACTACAAGAAGGACATTTTGCTGCTGGAGCGTGTTCAGAGAAGGGCAACAAAGCTGGTGAAGGGTCTGGAGCACAAGTCTTATGAGGAATGACTGACGGAGCTGCAGTTGTTTAGTCTGGAGAAAAGGAGGCTGAGGGGAGACCTTACTGCCCTCTACAACTACCTGAAAGGAGGTTGTAGTGAGGTGGGGGTTGGTCTCTTTTTAATCTCTCTAGTTTAATGACCTGTGTCCTTCAGAACTTGAGGGGGAAAAGGAAGTCTGTCCTAATCCAAGGCAGAATTGACTAGACCTAAGTTATTCCTTGAAGATATTTTAACCTATTAAGATGTTTTGTCCCAATTTCTTGTTCTCTTAAAAGCTTTAGTGCTGCATCTTTGTTGAAGTGCATCAAATAGGATTGTGGAGACCAATACCACAGGTGTTTTGGAAGTGGCACATGACAGCTTAGTACTACACAAAAGATGAGCTCTTGGCCCTGTCAGATGCTGTTACGTGCTGACAATGCTATTCCTGTGACGTTTGGTAGTGTAGGTCATTGGGGCTACCATCAGAGAGGGTTTTTTTATGTTTTGTCTACCACTTGAAAACATAGGATACTTAACTTCAGATACTTCAGATCTTCCTCTAGATCTGAAGAAGGGCTGTGACCAAAAAGTTGTGGCCAAGAAGTTAGCTCTTTTCCAGCTTTATCAGTTGGCCATGTACATCTTGGTCTTGCCTAGTTTAATTTTTAAACAACGTTCTTGGATGTGTTTTCAGCTTCGTCAAAACACTGCCTTTTGTGCTGAAATTGTAATCAAGTCAATGGGTGAAGTTTAGTGCACTTAAAATTTGGTTGAGTTTGGAGCTACAGAAAAGAGGTGGTGTTGGTCTGGTCATAGAAGTACGTATTAAAAAAGATGCAGACTGGGGATATTTGCTGTCTTTGAAGTACTGAGTGGTGTTTCATCTAGTTTCACAGCTGGTTAGCTAAGCTAACTTGAGCTTTGTTTGGTGGTGAGCTCCTGGAAGCCTTTTTAAAACTAAGCAACATGTTCTTGTGTTTTCTGAGCACTTTGATACCTCTCCGCAGGCATTTTCATAGGTAAACATAACTTGTTCAACAGAACTGTGCTTGATGACAAGCTGTCTTGTGTAATTGGAGGAACAAATGAGGCTATTTAAGGTGGTGGATTTTGCATCGAATAAAAGGTTTTGTGTTAGCTGAAGATAACCTTTGGTTCCCCATAACAAAGCATAAAATGACTGCCTGAGGAACTGCTCCCTGAAAGTTTATTGCTGTTCTCATGAAGCAGTGATATAGGTGAAGGCTCTTGTAAAGTGAATGTCCCTTCTTGATATAAAATTGGGAGAGGGATTGATTAAAGTGAGCGGGAATTAAATTTTCTGTGGTTCAGAGGTTCGGCTATACCTGAGCTCTACTAGAGGTTCTCCTAAAGAAAACATTAAACTATTTATTGGAATTTCGTATGCAACAGTTTTGACTCCAAATTATGCTAATCAGAGAGGAAAATGTGGATTTGTGCCTATTTAACAATATTTCCTTGTGGTTTTTTTAAGAGTACTAGCCTTTGCTTGATAGGTTAGGCACAGAATTTGCTTGGTTAATACAGCAGCCTTAATGTTTATATTAGAAAACTTTAAAAGATGTTATGTAAAAGTTAATTTTTAATCTTCTGTGTTCTTAGACTTGATGGTTGTCAACACTAGCCTGTTGATTTGTTCTGCGACACTGGAACTTCAAGTCAGATAGCTATTTGTCTTAGCCTATAAGTAGTTAGACATAAGGGATTTATGCCGTGCTCGTCCTTCACTAAGAAATACAATGTTAACTATTCCACCTGTGTGTTTATAAGTGTAAATGGATTAATGCTGCATTATTGTGAGCTCGTGGATTATTTTTTATTCAGTTTGTAATTGCATTTAATGGTTTAGAAGGCAGAGGAATTGCTAATGTAGTATTTGTACTTTAAGTAACACTAGGAGTCTTTGAAAGTTACATACTTCCCTTTGAGGTGCAGTGATACATAAATTAGGTTCAGCTCTTGTTTGTAAACATCTTTTTAGCACGAAGTTTTTTTGGTAAGCTGTTGTTCAAACTTTGTATTTAGCACACGGAGGAGAAGCAGGGCAAAGAAGACATGTCCAGACTACACTGTTACTGGTGAATTAATTGGACCCTCTGTGGCTGCACAGCTTTCTTACTTTCTTTTGTGTAACTGGTTATTAGATAAATGAGAGAGAAAGCAACCCAGATACGAACAGACACTGAAGAAACTTACTGACCCATAAGCAACTTCATTTTCCTATATCCCTCGTAGAAGATGTGACTGATTTCTAAGTTAGCCTTGAACTAATGAAGAGGGGTTTTAAGAAGCATCCGTAAGGTCAACTGATCCACTCAT
The DNA here is from genome assembly GCF_000690535.1 of Cariama cristata. NCBI lineage: Eukaryota > Metazoa > Chordata > Aves > Cariamiformes > Cariamidae > Cariama > Cariama cristata. The sequence goes on along the minus strand of NW_009634854.1, from coordinate 3,430 downwards.
GGATCCCTTCCACAGAACAAAAGTAATCCTTGCAGAATGTGTTTCCTTTAAACAGCATCAAAGGGGTGGGGTCCCCCCCTTCAGATATCTTCTACTGTGTTTGCCTCATAAATAGAAGATTTTCCCCATAAATAGAAGAAGCATTATAAGGTCAGGAAAGGTTCTGGTGACCATTCTGGATGGCTTTGTCTCACTCCTCCTCCTGTCACCCCTCTTCTTTCTCCCCATCTGAGAAGGCTGAAGAGAAGCAGTACAAACTGATAAGCACAGAGAGCCTGTCACAGAGCAAAAATCAACAGACTTTATTTTGCTGTAAAACAAGGAACAGGATGCGTAGGGTTCACTTTTTCTCCTCTTAGTTTTCCAGGTCTCCACGAAGCAGATTTTTGCTTTAAGCACTGGAATTGTGAAGGAACTTCTCAAAGATGTCTTGAGGACAGCAACAGTTTGGTGGTTTGGGTGGTTTTTTTGTGTTGTGGTTTGGGTTTTTTTGTAAATAGCCTAGAACATGAAGAGGCAGAAGATTGGAATCAGTGCCCTAAGGAAGGAGCAATTTTAAACCATTCTCAGCTTTTGTGGCACTGACTTTATACTCCTCTACAGTAAGCCTTCAAAAAGTAAATGGAAGGAAGTGGGAGAATATGAGCGGGTTAGTCCACCCACAAGAAAATCTGCTACAATTTTCATGCCTGAAATTTAATGCAACCCATATGGGTTTACAAAATGGCTAGTCTTTATTTATGAAATAATAAAAATAATGTGAACTTAGTGGTCCTTCTAACATCTGTTGTCTTAACAGCAGGGGCTAGGAGGCTGCACGCTGTCTGCTCTGCTGCTCAACGTCAGAGGATCCTTTGGGAAGGGGAAGTATGGGAAACTTCATTAGCACTACATTCCTTCTGCTCTGTTTCCCTTCCCCACCTCACTGCTACCGATAGGTTGAGGTTTGAAGATAAAAGCAGTGAATTCTGTCAACTACTAGTTAAAAATGTAGTTCAGAGGATAGTAAGGCTAATTAGGTGACTGTGACCCAGAAGGTGGTAAAGTGTTGCTTTCAAACTCTGCACTTTTCAGGAATACTCTAGGTATTCTACTATGAAGTTCACCAAATGGAGGAAGATAACAATAAACTCAGTATTGGATTTAATGTATGCCAGAAGAATGTCTTAAGCAGAGATCCAAAGCGCTTTATATTCTAGAACGAGTTTATGTTGGGATACTGGCATCTTCTTCTGGTCAGTTGAAGCACTGTAGTGTGAATCTTGCAGTGCATTTTCTTCTCTTCCTGGCTATCAGCTGCCCCAGGTTGAAACTGGGAAGTGTGAGCTTCACTCTGTCATACTCGTTCAAATCGCAAGCATTCTCTGAGCAAGAAATCTTAAAGCAGGTACTGCTAGAGGTTCAAAATGAAGATTAAAATCACGAAGCCAAGTTTTCATTTGATGGGAACCTCGCAAAAGATCATTTAGCTTTACACGCAAAGGATGTTACTAGTAGTTTGCTTTGCATTTTTTTTTTAATTCATTCACTAAGGTTTATTTCCCAAATCCTCTATACCTTTTTCCTTCAGGAAAAAAAAAGGCCTAATCTAGAGCATGGAATTAAGAGTGTGTCTGTATTGCAGAGTCAAATGAATTTATGGAGATGATGTTGCTTCTCAGTTGTGCTGAATTGGAGGATGGCTTGGATTTTGACACTCAAAGTAAAATCTCATTTGTCTTTCAGTCTTATCTGTCAGAATGCTCATAGTTAAATAAGAAGGAACATTTCTTCTTTATATAGTGGTGGCACTATAATGATGACTGAGCTTCTCAGTCTTCAGAGGTGCTTTGAGTTCATGAAAGCTGTCATCCTTCTTCTCTGATGTGCCTTTTGGCAAAGGGTGTTCAGGAGAAGACTGTATGCTAGAGAAGATGTGGGTGGAGAGGCAAAGGGTTGCTAGTGGGCAAGGGTGATAGATTTAGAGACCAGGTAATCCAAGGCAGATGTCCAAGGCAGCCTTGGTAAACTTATCTTAGTGTAAGGTAAGACTTCAGGAGCCGAATTCCAGATTTGATGTAACGGCGATGCACCACTTTTCAATAGTTCCTGTGAACAAAGAAGATGTTTGTTTGACTCCAGCTAAAGGGAAACTTAGGGCAGATTATCTTTTCCACTCTTAAATGTTACGTGCACACACAAAATAATTGTAATAAAAAAAACCCCAACCATAAGAAGCAAGCTTGAGAGAATGAAGATTAATGAAGATTACAGTGCAGTTTCAATGTTTGGAGAGCATGTTTGCAGAATTCTGGACACAAACATGGAAAAGCAAATGAATTAGGATGCAGAAGATTGTCGCATGAGGAATAAACACGTTTTAGAACAGTCATCAGGCACTCAGCTTTACAGGACATTCTGCAATTGTCTCAAAAAGCATTTGTGGCTTTACAAAAAAATTCACTTTTCTTGAGGGCAGACTTGGTTTGGGAGCTCTCAATTTTTATTAGCAAAATGAATGCGATGAAGCAATATGAAGATCTTTAAGATAAATGCATTTGTTCTTCAGCTTCTAGTGACTACTAGAGGGATAAACAGTAGCCCATGAAGTGGCTAAGACTATGAGTGATCAAGTCCAAAATAATAATAATGTTGATGTTGGGATTGCTATGTGCTAGGCTGTAGCTCTTTCAATTTTTTGTCTTGGCAAGCAAATGGGCTGCTCTCTCCTCTCTGTTGGAAGGAGATCTCTGTTGCTGGTATGTTCATCTGGTAGCTGAGATGTTGCAGAAGAGCAACTGGAAAACAAATCTCTATTCTGCTGTCAAACGCTGCTTGATACAGATCTTTCTTCACAGAGTTTCTGAATACTCAGTTTGGTTTCTCAGGGCAATGGTACTCAGGCAAGTATTCTCTGTTTGGCTCTGTCCTGTTCCCTTTCCCAACAGTGCTTGAACTTGCCAGCCCGTTTGATCAAAATTTGATGAATAGAGATATTAACTGATGTGAAAATAATTGGTTGAATAGCTGAGAGATCCTAATGATGCCATTCACTGAGGGAGAAACTGTAGTTAGCTCTCTGCTGATTAGATATCC
>NW_009634854.1:0-324 GCF_000690535.1 Cariama cristata | reverse complement strand
TTGGCCCCTCTCTGCTTGAAGCACCCACCCCCCCCCCCCCCCGGAGCACAGTCTCTAGACAACCCTAGAGAAAGGCAAGCTTTACCAGTTCATCTGATAGGCATTTTCAATCTTTATTTTTGTTTGGATAAGCTTGAGTGGAAAAAATTATACAACCTTTTATGTGACTCCCAGTTGTACAAAAGTGTTGTTTAACCCTTTTGTTCCACAAGGCTTTGTGATTATTTTTTTTTTGCAGTCAACTTCACTAGGAGACAGAATCAGCCCTGCAGGCAAAATTAAAACAAAAGCTAAATGCCTTGATACAATTCAAAAGCCTCTGAC
>NW_009634853.1:0-8613 GCF_000690535.1 Cariama cristata | reverse complement strand
GTGGCGTCCGACCCCAGCGCCCGTCGGCCCCTGCTCGCGAACACCACGAAGAGAAAAAGCCTTAACGTAGTTCAGTAGATTTTTATTGCTTTTACCAACTTTCCGAAACATTACAAAAGATAATTTTATTCTAGCAGTAATTAAAACAACAAAGGCTGGATCTTTCACATTAAAGACAAGGCTGAGAGTTGTGTTTTCTGTATAAACTGAATATTGATTCTACATTTGGAATAATGTTTTTCATTTGCTTTGGAGTTTGTCACAAAGTAAGAAAACGTCATCGTAACTAGAAAAGCAGTCATAAAAAATTCGAACCGTACAGTATGTAATCACATTTCAAATAACCAGTATTAAAACCAAAACTGTAGTTCAGCTGCAGATGCTGAACCCTGGAAGACACCTTTGCACAGGAGTATCAACAACAATAGAAAGGAAAGTATTATAAATGATGTGTCTTGCCAATAAAATAATTTAGAAAAGTATTGATTTTCAAACTCATTCATTATTCCAAATAAATGCCAACAGATACTAAATTCAATATGAAAGTGTCTTTACATTAACTTCAATGCCAACTACAAAGTCTACGTTTTCACTAAAAATGTTACAAAATAAAATCGACTTAAAATTACTAAGCAATTTGCTTTATTTATAGCACTACTTTTACGCTGACTCAAAGCTGTGTGCCTCTAGTCTTAAAATTTGCCATAAAATAAATTACTGTTGGTATAAACAAAGTATTTCACACATTTGTACTGTACTTGATAATTAGTTTGACCTAGATGAGTAATTAAAACATTACTAAATCATATAAAGCGAAAAGAAAACTAAAATCACCGTGGTGCTTGTCTAACAGACTACATTTGTGAACTGAGAATCATGAACCGTTTATCTGACGATTTACAGAACGTATGTACAAGACAACCCTTTAAAATGGCGCAGGCTCCGCGACACGACACCTACTTGTTACAGACAATATTTTACAGCCCGTCGAACCTGCCTTTGCAAAGGGCACAAACTGGGAAGCTACCAGAGAAAGACAGAGATGCAGGTGAAGCAAATGATAACTTACGGGAGAACTTTCATTAAACGTAGAAAAAACGGCCAAGACATTTGCTTGAAAAACCCCCACTAGGGCACCAAATTCTACCCCAACAGGTTTTATGATGACAAACTTGGCAATTTGGAACATTTCACTGAATAATCATATACGATATTACATTATAGATGCAAAATTAATCTAGGAAGAAAGTATAATTAACTTGGGCATATGTAAACAGAATGAAAAGCGTGTCATTGTAATACATATGAAAATACTAAGAAGGACTTTTGTAGAATATAATTTAAACACGAGACTGCATTTTACGTGAAGTATTTTAGACGATAATTTAAATGGAGTGGTCAAAATTAAGACCTATGCTTTATGTAAACATTCATATTTATAAATAAATTAGAAAAAAAAAAAAAAGAAAAAAAGAGGGACTTCCTGAGGTGGCTCTGCAGCCAGATACACAGTAGCACTAAGCTCCATTCCGGGAAACCAAGGCATCTAAAAAAAAGTGCAGGGCTATTTATTTTCTTCTAACTGTTGGAATGGAAATAACATTGGCGTAGTTTTTACAGGGCTTAACCCCTATGAAAAAAAAAAAAAAAAAATCAGTGCACAGCAATTATCACTGCTCTTTTGCAACCGTTAAGGCAAAACGTGTATCTACATACAGTAAACTACATCCTTAGCTGTTTTACTTTAATACTACGTGTGATTTTAAAGCAGAAAAGGTGTAAAATGAGCAGCGAATCACTTAACCATAGATCATGCACTTAATGCATAATGGTTTTTTATGCACTTAATACTAGATCTTCTCCTATTCATATGAGAAAAAAGTGCAAGCATAACATGCTACTGACCAAGAACACTGGAACTAAAGGTCACTGTAAACTGCTTTGCAAGTCACGGTATTTCTGGCACCGATTAAAATATCTACACTATCAAAATTAAATAAATACTGTGATTAGACTTGTGGGGCTTTGGTTTTGTTTCCTTTCAGCTTTACTTGAAAAAAATCCACTTCCTGTAATATTGCCCAAAACTTAACCCTTATGAAGCAGAAGCCAGATACAAGGTGTGCAGCACCAGGGAACCCTGATTTCCGGCATTAAAGAGTTATAAAAAAAAAAATCTAAGATGCTTCTAGTAATTTTTTGGATCTTTGGAAATTGTTGCAGGACTGTGAACATTTAGTCTAAAATACGATGGGGAGGACTAATAGAAAAGTAATGTATGTGGATAACGCTATGTACACTGCCCAAAATCTCTTCCCTCTTTGATTCAGCGAGAGCTACTTAGTAGTCAACAACTGACATGCAGGTATGGGGTTTTTTGGGTTGGTGGTTTTTTGTTTTTTTGTTTTTTTGTTTTTTAAATAATGCAGAAAGTTTTGGGAAACCATCTGCTATAGTTTCACTGTATCTCAGCTTGACTAGATGGAAAACGTGGGTAATTTCTGAAAGAGCACATACTCAAGCTAAGGCACAAGCTACACCATCATCTAAGGATAAAGGAACATCTATACAGGCCATTAGACAATATTGGTCAAATTGGTAATGCAGACCTCACACTTGCTTTGCCACTGACCTGAGCCTTTGTTACGACAATTTGGAAACCATTACTCCTGTCGCTGTATGCTCTGATCTACTTTCTTTGAACTGTCCTCTCGGAATTCAGCCAAATGAAAAAAGAAATGAAAAAAAGAGAAAGAAAAACATTATTCAATTATGTTACATTTACAGGGAATGGTAACAGTCCATGTAACTTAAATGCGATTTTTAAATGTTTCCATTAAATTCCCACTGATTGCTTTATTTTTGTAATATACAACTATCTTCTCTCCAAGTGACGCTTAGCCGAAGAGCACCAAAATTCCACCTCAAGTGGTATTTTCAGATGAACTCTGCCCTCCTCCAGAATCAGCCCCTTTCACAGTTGTTGAGAATTTTATCACGTGGTCCATGGTAAAACTCCCAACTCTGCCAAAAGCAGAATTAAGCAAACAGCATCTTCCAATTGTAGATGAGCACAGACTCTAATTAAAGCCATTGTAATACATCGAGAAAGGGCTAGTGGCAATTCAGAATGTAAAGAGATCATTTCAGACACTAAAGCCAAAAAACTAAGGCGTAAGGCAAAAAAATATTAATAATGGAAGCTGCGCAAGTAACTGATCAAGATTTTCATTTATACATAAAAACTCTCATTATTTCAAATATTATAATGCTAAACACTAGAACCTGAACACGTAACTACAATAAATGCACTGACTGCATCTTTATCAGTGAGCCCCAAAAAATCCCATTTACTTTAATAAATGAATATTTACTTTTTCAATTCATCTTACATGATAAAAATTTATACTAATTAAAATAAATAAAATGTTTAAAAATAAGTTGGTGTGCTATCATATATGCCCTTTACAATGGAGAGGATCAGAACTGTACATACAAATACCACAAGCAATTTCCAATCCATAAAATAATACTGATCATAACCCTATTACAGAATTAACCTACAGCTAATTTAATCAAATACACAGTAAATTTAAAAATTAAGCAAGAAATATATTTGATGAGGACATGAAATACTCTAAAGTTTCAGTCTTAGAGCTGAGTAAATCAGACTCTGAAAGTCAATGGAAAAAATGTAAGTAAAACAAGAACAAAAGAATTCATGAGTACTAGTGTGGTACGTATGGATAACTTCCTATAGACCAAACCGCTGTCTGTAAATCCAATTTACATTGTGTAAACACGGAGTGTCCAGAATGGCAAATACTGACTTGGGACTGTAAGTACAATTACTGCACTCATACTGCTACTGGACAGTAATAAAAAAAGTTAAGAGTAAATTAAAAAACAAAGTAGCAGAACAGGGTATTTATATGTATTTTAAGGATTAACTAACCACCTGACTCGGGGCTCTAGGCCACTTCTGCAAGAGAGGAGAGACAGAATCCAGAAAACACTAGCATGTAGTGGAGACATAAAACACAGTAGTTCTCGTCAAAAGCACATTAATATTTGTTCTATGAAATCACACAAAAAAGTATACCCTGCAAAAACAAGCAGTAATTGCCTGCATGGAAAACAAATTTCTGTAGCGCACATTATAAACAGAGGTACTGCAAGATTTTAAGCAATGTGGACCAGTAATCATCAGCAAAAGCTGATTTAACTTTTATGCACATGTTGATTATCGAAAAGAATATGGATTCATTACAATCTTCCTATTTTAAAAATGAAAATAAAATTTCCAATAAAATAAATAGCTGAAGTGTGATTACCACTCATCTTATTTGTAGGAAAATCTTCTCATTATGCAAGCATATCTACAGTGTCCTAAACAACGGCAGAATTAAATACATGTTGCTCCTTAAACTGGGAATCACACTTCCATGGTATAATATCCTACAGTGATATATATATACACACACAAATACACGCAATTCCCCTTGGTTCAGTTCTATAAAGATGTTTCAGCATCCACGTATTTCACAACAGGTGAATCTTCCATATTTATTTTCACACTTTCTGGTTTTTCAGGGCTGTTTGAAAGCAAAGAGGAAAATGTAAGGTTTGGCTCACTTTAGTAAATGTTAACTGTCAAACATCTTATACTGTACAATGAACAGTGAAAGTATTTATGTAAGGATATTTTTACGATGATGCATTTCTATTACATTCTAGTAATTGTTAAATACTATTCACGGGAACAGTCCAAGCTTAAAGACAGAAAACACCAAGATCTCATCTATAAATACCATTTCCAGTCCCATTGCTTTTATTGCTTCTATTCATTTGAAACTGTTTTGCAAATCATCTTCTGGGGGAAAAAAAAATAAATTACCCAACCAAAATCCACAAAACTGTCTAGTTAAAAATACTCAAAAATACCTAACAAGCAATATTATTAATACTGCTTAATTACTGGGCAGGGAAACAATTTTGTTCACAATAAAAGACTGGGAAAACATTTCAGTCTTTTCAAGATGGGGAACCACACTTGTAACAACAGTAGAGGACAGTCAGAAATCTGCCTACGTGTCCATTCAAGCAGAAGACCCCAAAGACAACGGGCTGGCTGGCACCTGAAGAACCAACACTCTTATGGATGCAGCCAGCGAACAATGGCTTATCCAAGGACAGAAAGGAACATCCCATTGGAGTTACGGGACAGCAGAAGAAACTGGAACAGCACAAGAGGGAGGATTCTCTAGACATGAATTTTAGAAGAGACAACATATCTGTGGAGTTGCTCTTTAAAGAAAAAAAATGTATTAGAAATTCATGCAAAGAGAGAAATTCTGGGATTCCTTAGAAAATCTAAGTGTGCCTAGACTCTGCAGAGCCAGTAAAATATCAGGGATCATGGAGGGAGAAATGAAAAGCAATCTGGATCAGTTCAGGAAAGACAAAAAAAACACCTAAAAAATGTTTGGTTTTTTTTTTCCTTTTAAAAAGATAAAGATTTTTAAGAAATAATGCCAACCCACACAACATGTTGTCTGGAATGCCAAAAGACATTGCTTGCTTTAAACTGCATCCTTTTTGAAATCTATACATCTGAAAACAGCAGTGCCTACACAACCGTTTTCACCACAGCACTAAACATCTGTCTGTATTATCAGATGAAGACTATTACACAGAAAAACCTCAACAGAACTGAGATGAAAAATTTACTGAGAATTACTTTTGACTGAACAGTGGTGACATCTCTAAATCCCACTGTACAAGAAAGGGTAGCAAATACCCGAAAACAGCAACCGATTGAGATAAGGCTCAGGGAAGTCCTGCCTTCTAACATTTTCCAGATACATGCAATATCAGATTGCCTCTTAAAAGAGAGTTTCCAGCACCAGTGTTTTTTATTTTCATTTTGCAAGTTCCCTTCCAAGACGCAATTTTTACCGTACTAATCTCAAGCCAGACACATTATGGAATCAAAGGAAATGTTTTATAGCAAAATATATTAAAAAAAAAAAAGATGGAATATTGAGTATGACCTAAGTAGATCAAAAGACATAGCAAACTGGTCAGAAGCCTAATTTGCTATTGCTGCATACGATTCTATACTAACTTAACCGACTCAGGGAAAAAAGGAAAGCACAAGATGGAGTGGTACTAACCTCTAACTGCCTGAAAACCAAATCTAAAAATTTTAATTCTTCTGGAAAGGGGAATACAGGTCTGTATCTCTTCAAGCCTTATACAGCCAATGACTATCAGATAACATAATAGAAGCAGCCAACTCTGTAACGAGTTTCTGAGAACTTAGCACGAAAGAAAATTAACAATTAAAACAGGAGGGTACACTGACACAGTCTGTTATCTAACACATACTCCGGTATCTACCTAATGCCTCTATCATCTATCTTCCTGACAGTCTAGCTCGTGTGGTACTCAAGTTTTTAAAAATATTTTTAAAATATTTATTAAAACACGTATTTAAACATTTAAAAACATTTAAACTATACAGGCTGAACATTCACTGAAAATGGTGCCTGCACTGATGAGCGTCTTCAGTAGCTTTTCCTATTACAGTACCTCCAAGTCCTCTCGTCATCTCCCCTGGCAGACCCACTGTCTGGGCAAAACAAGACGTACTTCCATGCACGTGCTGAGTAACGAGATGCTACGCAAGTGCTAAGTGGTCAGCCACTGCTGCTGTTCCCATGATGCAAGCTCAACAGTACCCGACAGCTTGGACAATTACATACGAACACTCCCTCAGCACCAACTCTTCCACTGAGATGTAATTCTATACAAAACTTCACAATTTTATATCTCTGAAACACATCTTCCTTTGACAGATTTAGTTGAAAGGGATCAACCAAGAGAAGATGCAGGACTGCAAAAGCTTAGTCTTCCAAGTCAACCAGGCCCATTCTCTCCTTTCCTCCGTGAAAACTACTAAGCAATAGTTGCATTGTTATGGAATGGTCCGCAGCTACCAGTCCCTATAAATTACAAGCCTTTCAGGAAGCCGGGGATATTCCACATAAATATTCAGAATTTGCTTTGTTCCCCTTGATAGATTCAGCCAGACACGGAAGAAAGAAACTAGAATAGCAGAATGATTCATTGCACACAGAGTTTCTTGTTTGATGGAGAGTTCACTGAACAATAGGCTCCTAGCCATCACCGAAGATGCGCGTCACCTTACAGGAAATGTTCACAGCACCGAGGACTCCCCATCTGTCCAGTACTTCATTCAACTATACTTCATATCCAGTGAAGGTAATATTTGAGCCAGGTTTCATTTTTAGAGATTAAAAATGAGCTGGGGAAAAACAAAACAACCAAGCAACCAACCCACAAAAACAGGGGGCAGAACCTAGGGCAGCATAAAGCAATAATGAAAGTGCTGGACTTACCTTTTATTCCCACTGGCATTTGTAATGTTTAGGATCAAACAATTCCCATGCTCAAATACACACTAGTAAAGCTTTTAGAAACCCTAAGCCCATTAGAGTAGCCTACAACTGTATTAAGTAAATAAAGAGTAACTTTAAAATTGTAATAATATATTTAATAGAATAATTGGAAATCCTTGTAGAAATTGTTTAACTTCAGAGTAAAGAGCAAAAATCAAGTTCAAATTCAAGTTCCCCAAAAGAAAAAAAGTCAATGCAGCTTTACAAACCATGTATGCTCATTTTTTTGAGATACATTTCAAGAAATACAAGTACAGTTATTAGCTGCTAAACACAAGACCATAGTTAGAAAATGCGTGAGTAATTATAGCTACCTCAGGTTAGCTCTGGTTACTTTGGCATTCTCAGTACTCATGGCAAGAGCCTTCCACTGTGCAGTTTTGGCCATTTCGTCTGATATGTTTACAATTGAGGGATCAATGCTAAGGGACAAACATACTTTCTGGTTAGTATTCAATACCTTGCAACAGCAGTATATTTACTGTCACTCATCATTTACATCAGTTGTGCCTTCTTTCAATATTTATGCAGCCACCAGCTGAGTTCAACTCTTACAAATGTATTTCAAGAAAAATTTGAAAATTTAACTCACCTGTGCTGCCTTAATCACAGAGCATCTTAAAACAGTTTTTCACACAGATACCACTAAGACATTGAGAATACTTGAGACAGAGCTCATTTCTAAATTACCTGTAACTTCAGAAAATTATTTTGCATGCTCAGAAATACTTAAATTAATCATGCTGTTCTGCTAAGGCTTTCATAGATCAGAATTATTTTAAGTTGCTCCCAGGAAATAATTCAAGGGCAAAAGAGTATAATTTCAAAATTATAAAATTTTGAAACTGGTAATTCTGCTGAGATTTAAAAGTAGTAAAAATCTACAAGTCCCAAGTATCCAGACAGATTTCAAGTTGATTTTTTTTCCTGCAGAGCCTTACTAGACATTTTTCAAGGTTTTTTTGCCACCATCCCCGCAAGTCCTGCAGAAGATAAGCTCACTCTCACCGATGGTAAGCGTTCAAAACCTATTTCCCCCTTTGTCCTCCACACATTTATAGGTACAGCAGACTTGGATGTTGTCTGTAGATACGTTTTCTGTTCTGTTCCATATTTAAGCTTCAGGATT
>NW_009634852.1:64347-65637 GCF_000690535.1 Cariama cristata | reverse complement strand
GGCAACTACATCAGCCAATTCTCTCAGGACTCTGGGATGCATCTCATCAGGTCCCATAGACTCGTGTATGTTGAGGTTCCTCAGGTGGTCGCAAACCTGATCTTCTTCCACAGTGGGAGGGATTTTGCTCCCCCAGTTCCCATCATGGGGTCCGTCCACTTGGGAGGTGTTGGATGAGAGCTTGCCAGTGAAGACCGAGGCAAAAAAGCTGCTGAGCACTTCAGCTTTTTTGTCATCCATTACTACTAGCTCCCCTGCCCTGCTCATGAGAGGGGGTACATTTTCTGTGACTTTCCTCTTCTGATTGATATACCTATAGAAGCCCTTCTTGTTATTCTTTACATCCCTCGCCAAGTTCAGCTCCAGCCATGCCTTGGTCTTCCTGACCCCATCTCTGCACAATGGGGCAGCCTCTCTATACTCCTCCCAGGATACCTGTCCCTGCCTCCACTGCCTGTGCATTTCCTTCTTGGCCTTTAGTTTGACCAGCAGGTCAGCATTTGCCTATGTAAGCATTGTCACTTGCTCTATAGGGAAGTTTTGCCAGAATAATATAAAAAAAACCAACCACACATTTCAAGAGTGTGTAATCACATTGAATTTCTCTTGCGAGTTGGCTGCTGCTTTCTCCATCCAGCCTCAGAAAGCAGGAGGGTTGTAATGAGGAGAGCAACTGCAAACTGTGGTGATCTCTTGTTGCTGTTGGTTTTGTTCAAAGATGTACACAGGACATTAGTGTTTGCAGATGCTCCATAAAGATAAAAGACAAAGGACTAGATGGGAAGAAATTATGATCTGTGTTAAATAGATGGTGAGCCAGTTCTTCCCTCAGTTACACTATTGCGAATCCCATAAATTTCTTTTTACTGTTGGAATGAGATCATGATTTATCTTAAAGGAAATCAGGACTAGTGAAAATGAAGGGAACTGAGAAGGTGCTAGAAAAAAGTTACCACAAACAAGAAAGTGTGAAATAAATTATCTAGTCTAATGTAAAGAAAAACTGTTTTGTTCTTAGGAAGGAAGTCAAAGACAGTGGAAATCCACTTGCAGTTCTGTAATTTGACCTGCGTGCGCCAACCTTGTGAGAAGTTAATCAATTAATTTTAATGATAACACAATACTTCTCAAGAAAATAATAGTATCTGACTTTAACAGCTGTAGCTATTGTAAAAACGAAGGACTCCACCTTGAATTAACATGAAGATAACTTTATTCAACAGTTCTTGCTTTCCCTGATAACGAAGGTGATTAGGTTTTTAGGCTGGGATCTCTCACCTCTTCACACAT